>NC_034013.1:5208013-5230793 GCF_000346465.2 Prunus persica | reverse complement strand
TTCTCGACTGCCTCCACCTCTCACATGTTATCTCCCTTATAACCCACGGGGGGGGGGAGGCGTCAGGCAGCTTCCCCCTACTACTCTAAAATCCGCGGGGCACTCCTCGGCTTTACTCAACAAAACAATATTTTGGGGGGGTGGGGGGGGGGGGAAGAAATTGGGGGAGAGAGAGATACAGAGAGGGGAGATTTAATTTTTAAATGTGTGAAAAGACATTTTTGTCCATACCAAGTAAGACTTGTCCATGTCATGTCATCATTTTTAACAAAAAAGACTAAGCTGACGGAAAGAATGATTTCTAAAAGTGGAGGAATAATTAAAGTACCATCGTAACAATTTAGTAATATGAGGAATGAAAAGCAAAATTTAATCTTAGTCCTCGGACCATGGCTACAATTTATTCAATTGTCAACAAATAACCTCCAAATAGTTAAAAGCAATTACCCAAAGACATGTGTTTGATTCCCCTAAGGCCGTCACTATAGAATGACTCCCTCATCCACATGGTTGCTAAAAAGGATTGGACAAGTCCAATAACGGCCCACTAGAAAAGGTCACCCTCAATCCCACACTTTCTAAAAACTACAACAAAGAATGGGTCAGGAAAGGATGGAAGAAAAGGTCACTCGAAATTAAGTTCGAGTCCAAAACTTCGTCAAATTAATTGATGAAATCCAATGCAGCAATATGCAATTAAACATGCAAAGAGAGACCTTTGTCTCTCCAAAACATTCGCAATCAGCCCAAAACACAGTCGATTTCATCTATTTTCTAAACTTAAAATGAAATACAAGGACCAAAATTGTAATTTGGCTTTTTTTCACGTTCAACAAGAGAGAATCTTGGGACAACAAAATATTTGACATCTAAAATCTACTACCATACCCATCAAATTTTAATCCACAATTGCTCGTCCTCATTGATCAAGGCTCCCATTCTATTTTAACCTTGAATGGTAAATTGCTCTTACAAAAGAATAAGGGTAAATAAATAAAGGAAAAGATATTGGAGAAAAACCTCAAGCATAGCATGCCAAATATATAAACCACTACAGCATTTAAATAAAGCCAATTACACAAGAAAACCAATATCACACTTTTATATACCACCAGGGTTCTTTCTGCAATCAGTACAAGCACTGAATAACACTTGCTTAAGATTTCATCATCGTCTATTTCAATAATAATGTAGAGTATAATTACATGTCAGGAGCTGAAAGGGTTAGGCGACTTTCCCCAGCACGCTGTACAAAAATTGTGGTAAACTGCTTCTGTATGAATAATGGGTCATTTTCCCTGTCAGTCACATATATAGCGCCCCGCCTCTTTCATCATTGTCCCAACCCTTTCGCCAAAAACCATGCCATGTAATGCTCTCATTTCACTGAACATTTTTTACCTTTCTTCAGAACAATACAAAACTCCAATCAGGTACTCGGGGTTATCCTTTTCTTTCTCAGCCCTGGATGTGCCGCTCTTGTTTGCTCAGACCCCATGCATGTTCATTTGCCCACTCTATGATATTATTCCAATATCCAGAACATCAATTACGGGTTATGGGGATAACCACACTGATCTCAACCGGCAAATCTTCTGCACTTAGGGTAGATATCTTTGGGCACACAAGAGAGCACAAACCGAGTCGCTGAATGCAAAGACTATAACCCATCACAGCCATTATTCCCTACTGTCTCTTAACCATTGTAGTGGATTTTCTGATTTTGGGAGCTCTGACCCTGCTGAGGTGGCTGCTGCTGCTGCTGCTGTTGTGGGGCCTGCAAGTTCATTGGCTGTGTGTTGTAATGGGCAAAAGGCTGAGAGTACAGAGAATTCATAAATCCCTGCAAATACGTTGACCAACTTGTCAACTATATGGCGAGGACAACCACCACTAAGCCAAGATATGACTTGAAAATGAAACAGAGGAAGCATGCAGTAAACATTTGACCATATACCCAACCCACCAAACTCAGTCAAAGAAAAAAGTAAAAGGGCTTGCTAACTGCAGAGTAGACAAATGTTTGTACATGCCATTTTGTTTATTTTGGAGTGATAATTCTCAATCAAACAAAATGAAGAAGAAACCTGAGACTGAAGTTGATTGGCATTGGCCACACCATAGTGGTTCTGTGATGCATCATCCTGAGATGGGTCATTAAAGCCCACTTGAGTAAATAGACCTTGTGATCCGTGAGGCATGTAGTCCTGTAAGAAAAGTAGTTCAGAATTGCCTAAAGGATGATAAAAAAATTAAAGACACAAAATCATGGAAACTAGCAAACCTGAGACATGAAGTCATTCCCTGTACCAAATCGAGAATATCCGGCTTGAGAATTCTGGTTCATAAAGTTCCCTGGAAACCCACCTTGTGCACCTTGAGTAACGTAATCAACAGCATATCCACTTTGAGAAGCCTGCAGAGCAAGCTAGCATTACGTCAATATAAAAAGCAATACAAGTGAAAACTACGCTTCTGACGACTCATGCATTAAGATCGCTTTCCTGTAATTCAGTTATAGTTTTTTCAAGACACGGCTAGTCCTGTAATTGCAAGTAGAGGTTTAATTAAAAACGTGCAACAGTATGTCCTGTTTTCCCCCTTTTAACTCTATTAAACGTGAAACTATATAATAAGGGTTGTTAATGTAGAGGCTGGGCACATTTTGGAAAGAAAGAAGTGTTGATACAAACGGGGTAAGGGAAGTTCCGTTTCTATAGATAATCTCATCAAGTGAAATAACCTTTCTGTTATGTTTTTTGTCACGATGGTGGAACTTGTTCCAAGTAAAAACAATTCATAGAAAATGAAAACAAAATAAGTCTTTAATAAAAAAACAGTCTAACATTCTTCAACAAACCACTTGACGGACAACCTAACAGTCTTAAGGAAAGATGTTTAAAATAAGTCGAAAAGATACCTAAACCAAACCATGATAGTAAACAACTGAATCCTGAAGTTTCCAAAATCAAGACACCCTGTTGGCATACAAATAATATATGGCCCAGCATACAATAAAACCACAAAAAAGAAAAAAGCACCCCAACTTCATACCTGAGTGGAGAAGTCAGCAACATTATAAGGAACATGTGATCCCTGACTTTTAAAGTCATCACCCAAGAATTCCTGGTAACAGACGATGAAAGATGAAATTAAGAAGTCAATATCAAAGTCACAACTTAATCAAAAGATTTATATGTTTAGCACGAGAAAAACCTGAGACATGCCCGCCATGGAAAATCCATCACGAAATGTTTGGCTTGGCCCTTGTGGCATCTGTTGCATACAATAAGGATAAGAATACATGCATCCAGTAGATGAAAGTACAAGAATTGGGGAGAAATGGATACATAGAAAAAAGAAAGAACAATACGAACATTATTGACAAATCCAGGTTGAGATAATGGGCCACCCACAGATGGCTGGCTATTTGGATTTTCAAGGGCAGGAAAGTTGAATGTAGACCCCAGATTTCCAACGTTCTGCTGTGTGCCTTGTTGGTGAGGGAGGTGACTGCCAATTGGAGCACCTGCATTTCCACGCCCAGCCCCAAAACCTCGACTTCCAGGTTGAGGGACATGAGGAACAGCTCCAACTGGTCCATGCACGGCTCCACGAGTTGGAATAGCATATGGTTGAGAAAGGGGACCACCATGAAATGGTGAAAGAGGTGCCCGAGGCATTGGATATCCAGCAGGATGTACCCCAGGCTTATGTGCACCATTGGGTGGGCCAGGAGGTAAGTAAGAACCTGCATTTGGCATAAATGATAAATTAAAGATGCAAGAAAAAAAGAAGTTATTTTAGGGATAGGAGATGTTTATCAAATGGGTTTATTTTATTTACTTATTTACTATAATTTGAATTTAAAGGCTAATTATTTATTTTATTCTCATCGTGGGATTTAATTATTTTAACAATTCTTCATACACATGAAACAAGCAACAACTTAGTGAACCCGTCTTTTGGGCTCATAATTAATTAAAAATTGCTCCTGCTACTCATCCTAGAGCCTTTGAATATTGTCCAAGGACGTGCTGTAGAAGTTCCTACCATATCAAACTAACCCCAAGTTTTTATACTAAACATATCCATAATATAAGAACTAAGTTGAAAGTTGTCTTCAATTTCTTGTTCAATTTTCTTCTCTCTTTCATCTCTACTACATCAATCATGTATAGTGGAACAGCAAAAGTATGAAAAGTATCAATTCCTGGAATTCCGGGAGAAAGAAGGAAAAAGGGAAAGATACTGGCATTAACATACCCCTACCACGAGTACTTCTTCTGTCCGCACTTTGGCCAGATGAGGCAATAGACCCATAACTATCATTTGGGATAACTCCAGGACCACCACCAAAGAATAGCCGCCGGTCATTATAGATCTGTGTCAACATTAGTGCAGGTGTAACATGATTCCACATCAATTAGTGATTTCATAATTAAGATCCAACTCCACCACAAATTGAACATATGTATGTACAGAACAAAAAATATCCGTAAAAATAATGTGTGCCTGCTCTCGCTAAATGACGTACCTTTTTGGGCTTTGGAAATTGAACCATACTCTGCTTCAGGTTATTTAGAGGCCCCTCAACCAAGCACTCGTGTTCCTATTGATGTATAAAATGTCATAAATACTATGCAATGCTGTGATCATCAACCCATACAACACAATCATTTTGATGAGCCATAATGACAACGCCACAAAGGGAGAATCAACAATAAAAGGAAAGCCTAAACAAAATTTGCAAAATATCATTAATAAATATGCTCCCCAGAGCTGCACGAGTGTTAGTCACCTGCCATCAACATTCCAAAGCCGAGTTCTGGCTTGTGGAAAACATATTCTGTTCCTCAATCTTATTCCTTGTTCCCTTTTTTATTTATTTTATTTTTTATACAGGAAACAGAACTTAACCAAGAAAAGTTGAAAGAACACAAATACATTGAACCAGAGGTCAACCTAAAAAGACTCTGGAGAAGATGAGAACAGAAAAGGCTTTTACTCAAAAAAGAAGAGTAACCTTTTACTCTTATTCTATTAACTGGCAGTGGAAAAAAAACAAAGAAACAGGATAACACAAACCACAAATAACATAATTACAGAGATCAGGAAATACCTTGTAGTGTGTCAGTAGGCTATTCCACAGTGGCTGCTTACTTAGAACTTTAGGGTTTCCAAGAATGACAATACCATATCGAGCACGTGTTAGAGCAACATTGAGACGGCGAGGATCATTAAGGAATCCGATACCCTGAAAGAGGGGTGTATTAGCTAGGAACCAAAAAGCTATCACAATGTTTTCTCTTTTTTCTTTTTCAAATGAGAAAAAGCTATTACAAATTATCTCAGAACCAAAATCTGGAAATCTTTGTTTTGTATAAAATTAATAATAATAATAATCTGAAAAGAACTATTGTCCCACAAAACATGAACAGAGAAACAACATCTTTAATATTAACGTCTCTAGCATTCTGTTTAATCGTGCTATACAATAATTACATGCCACGGAGTTGAGAAAAAGTGTATAATGACTTTACTTTCTGCTGATTTCATAATTAATACTTTCCACATTAAGTGATTTCATGAACTCACCTGATGCTCATTACTCCTAACACATGAAAGGATGATATAATCTTTTTCTCTTCCTTGAAATGAATCCACACTTGCAACCTGTGACAATAAACAAGGAAACAACATCGACAAAACACGGATAACAGCAACAGAATTCTACATATGATGAGTCAGATAGATTACCTCAATTTCCTTATAAAGTTGCTGTCTGAGAGCACCATTTCTGGACATATAGTTCACAATATAAGCTCGTTGTCCCTCATATGGTGTTATCACCCCAATCTGTGAAATGCTGACATTATTAGACTGAAACAACATGGACTCCAGATATAAATGCTATAATCAAAAGGACTATTATAGATTCACCTGACTAGGGACTACACCACTCCTCAAGAATGTTGTGACAATCTTTTCAACGTTAGCAGCCTCAGTTCTGTTCAGATAGGATGTTCCACTAGCACTTATCTCCTCTTGCCCCATCTATAACACACGTGTATGAGTCCAAAACAAGTCACCAGATAAATTTAAAATTTTAAAGAGTTGAAGAAAAAAAAGCAGCCAAAAACAAAACTTAACTTTGCTATCACAATTTTTCTAATGTTTCAATATACTGTACCTGTACATAAAAGAACATGGGACGATTGGGAACTGGCCAAGGAAAATCAATGCCTGATGATTGCCTTTCATTGATGGTCACTCCATTTTGAAGTGTGCCCTCATAGAAGCTGTTAGATGGAAACTCTGACAAGGCTGGATGCATTCTGTATTGAACCTAAAATTTGAAATCACAAAACTTAACATATCAGTCCTCCCACAGTCATACATGCACTAACAATTTCACTGCAGGGTGAAATACAAGAAATTTCATAAAGCAGACAACGGGAAAATATATTATTATAATTTAAAAATTATTCTTTTTGGAAGACTGATTTTACACCATCTTAGCAGTACACACATAGTTGAGCTATGTAACTTTGCTTTTGACTCAAATGCAAGATTGGTAGGAATTTTTCTTTTTAAATATAATTTTTATATGTGATAAAATTTAAAAGGAGAGCGCCAGTCTAATGTACAGGATGAGAGAAAGAGTCTGTGATTTGCTTACAGAAGTAATGAAAATAATGTGGAAACAAAAAAAAATAATAAGAAAAATACTGGTAACTAAGCTTAAAAAACCTTGAAGAATATGAGTCAAGGGCAACTACAGAACCACAATAATCTTTCCAATACCGAGAAAATATGTGCAACTTTGTCAACTTAACCTAATACTAAATTCAATGTTCAGTGTTGTGATGTTAAGAGAAATGAGTAATATCTTCTCCGATTGCTGAATGGTTATAAAGAACTCAAGTTTCATGCATGACCAACCAACAGATGCTCATAAAATAAAAAGCCAAGTACATGTAGACTATCACTGGTACTATACAGAGCTACACGGGTATCGAGGCTGGAATAAAAAGGTGACAAACCTGCAATCTAATTGGTTTCACACCAAGTAAAACGAGGCGTTCAAAAAGAGACTGGGCAAGCCCAGCACGAGCTGCTTTCTTGCACATAATGACTGGACCAAGCTGGCAGTGATCACCAACAAGAACAACCTAATATGGAAATTCTCATAAGATTGCCGACCATGCACCAAATTGTTAACAAATCAAGCTCTCAATTAAAACTCATTACTGTGTAAAAAATATTATCTCAAAGTACCTGCTTTGCCCCAAGAACCAAAGGAATAAGGCATTCAGGTTCTGTTGCCTGAGTAGACTCATCAATCAGTACCTAAAAGCAAAGGATAGAATTGTGTAAGCTTATTTTAATTGTGACTAATAGTAACGAACTGTCTATGTAAGACGTATTTCAACCTGACGGAACCTAAAATTTGCCAATCGAGGATCTCCAGCGCCAACACATGTGCAACAAATGACATCAGCGCTCTGAGAAATCTCCCTCTCGGTTGCCCGCTTCAGTGCCTTATATTTCTTCTCATCACTACTAGACAATTCTCCTGTAAAAATTTCAAGGAAGTAATTAGCATCAAGTTGAATAAACATACATATAAGTTCATAGAACTATAACACATTTACTTAAAAACTAATTGCAAGTAATACCGGGACAAATACAGAACAATCAAGACCAGCGTTTCAAGGCAACAAACGGATAGTTTCATGCAGTAAATTGATTCAATGTGATAATCATAGCAAAAATAATAAAAGATGTCAATCGATAAAATCAAATTCATTTTTACCTACACGCAAGGGTAGTTATGTAACATAATACACATATCCTTCTAAGTCATGCTTGGACTAACAAATAACACACAAAAAGGCATTTAAAAAGCCGGAGCAATTGGGGACAGGGGGGAGAGAGAGAGAGAGAGAGAGAGAGAGAGAGAGAGAGAGAGAGAGAGACCTTGCTCATCCTTCAATTGTTGTAACTTGTGAAGTTCACTCTTTTCTGACGTGTCAAGATGACGAACCTGCAATTATCAGTCAGTAAGCATCTTGTTAAAGAAACAAACATAAAGAAAAAAACAAAATGTGACAAATTATTATGAAGCCAACAAGTCAAAACAAACCTGGTAGTGGAGGGTTAAATGCTCGACAGGAGAACTTACAGCTTCCCTTGATTTCGCACAAAGTCTAACAACCTTAAAGCCAAGGGAAAGAAAAAAAAAATAGAAAATTCATAAAACACATTTCAATCATAAAGATATAATATTATAAATCATATGGTGCAATATTTGATGCAGGAAAGGGAGTTTAGGCACTCATTTTCAGATTTCCTGTGACTGGTAATCTTTTGACACAGATTTTATTAAAATATGAAAGCAACCATGGCATAAACAGTGGACACGGGATCCATTATAGAGTGCCAAAGACACCTAAAAGAGCCATCTAGGATTCTAAAAAGAAAAGAAACAACTGTACAACCCAGCAACCAAACCAACATCTAACCAAGGTAAACAAGAAAAATAAAGACACAGAAGCTCTCTAATCCAACAAATTATCAGAGAAAAGAATCCAATTATATGTCTACATAAGTACACAACCAGAAACAATAATTAAATATTCAATACAAGAAGAGCCACAAAAACAAAGGGGATAGAGTTGGTATATTAGCAGGCAAAGAAATGGTCCTCTACCTTCAACCCAGTTGCACTTATCTTCTCAGCTAGTTGGTCTACAGCCACATTACTAGGAGCACAAACCAAAACCTAGAAGAAGAAATTATGAGGGAAAAAAAACAGAGAGAGAGATGAGTATGTATTTGTGTGTGGGTGAGAAAGAGAGGAAATGAAGGATGTTAGGGAATTTACCTGTCCCTGGCCTTGTTTAGCCATGTGATACACAATTGCTGCAGAAGTAACAGTTTTTCCTGTGCCAGGTGGACCCTGAATCAAACTTATAGGCTTCTGGAGGACACTCTTCACAGCAAAAACCTATCAATAAAGATATGTAAGACACTTTTGAAAAGACCAAGGTACAACAAAGATTCCTGAAAAGGTCCTACAAATTGATATTATGCGATATTTAGGAAGGAGACATTTATGATGAGAAAAATAATGTATAAAAGCAATGTACATAACCCTACAGTAAAGTCTGCCAATGTATCAAGCATGCTAAACAACATAGTATTGACAAGTCCTAGAGGATCTCAGACTCAAAAATAATCAACACAAAAGTGAAAGTCAATGAGACCCAAAATTTCTCTATACACAAAGCTACACACACAAATTGCTACCTATTGGACTGAGAGGAGGAATGCAAAACCAGGACATACAAAGGACCATTTTAGTGAAACACCACAATTCAGATATAACATAAGACGTGTGATTCTAATAGGTCCTACATCTATAATGTTGATAATGAACACCAAACAAAATAACTATGCAACTTAGGAAAATTTTCCAAACCTAAACCTTTCGACCAAGGATTCCGACAAATATGACCACCTCAAAAATCAAAATAGGTGGCATATTTCCATGAATCAAAGAAAAGTACTCTTTGGTTAAACAAGCATATCAATCAAATCAGAACAACTTAGTGTATAATCAAGATATCATACTTGAGATGCATTGAGCTCCGGAAGACCAGGCGCACCAAAACGACGAGGCAATGTATTACGGACCATTTGGACCTCTACTTCATGGCCTAATAAATGATGGTAAATATATCTGCAAGAGAGTATTAAAGAGCAATAAAGTTAGATGCAAACATACAATATCGTAACCTCGAGACCTAACCTAAAACTAATTAGAGAAAAATACTGATTTAGAAATATGAGCAGGCAGAACCACCACTATGTACAGAACTTGGTTTAAATTCAAATTTTAAGTGCAGTTATTGTTCTAAGTCTACACAGGGAAGTTCGATCAAAACATATTCAATAGCGCTCCATTACCAACTCAAAATCAAAGTATCATATGATATACAACTATCTACAAAGATATTCAAATCAGTTCATTAGGGACACAAAGCATATCATCTGGAAATATTAAAGCCATTAACTGAACCTGAACTAACCAACATACCCTCTGATCAAAGCATTTGATGCTTGACATTTCAAGATAATGTTTAGCAATACAAGAATTATGAACACAGAATCAACATCAAGTCCCGTCATGATGAACATGTCCTTTGATAAGACTAATGATGAACATGTTAGCATATACTTTTCTTAAAAAGCAAAAGCACCAGCCAACCTACCCACTAACACTTGTCTCATCCACTGCAAAAGCCTTCATGGCTCCCTGCATCCGATCAAAACTTGTACTCTTCCAAACGAAGTCAACACTGAAGCCATGGTTCACATCAACTGGAACTCCCTGCATACACCATGAACGATACATCAGGAGGAAGGAAAGGGGCGGCTGCTAGGATAAACTTGGAATTTAAAAAAAAATTACAAGGGTAGAGATTGATTTCAAAATGCAAGGCCCATGGCACTCTAGCAACAAAAAAGCCCCACCCGAAATAACAAAACAAAAGCCCCAGTTGTCAAAAATTAAATAAAGTAAAAGTAAAATAAAGATTAATAACTGCCAAGTTCACCAAAATAAATAATAAGAAAAATTAGCTGCACCACTATTCAAACTACCTGACTGGCACGAAGTTCAAGTGCGACCTCCTCTTGCGCAGTTAACTTGATCTGAAACAGCAAATGAGTACTATATGATAAGTGCTACAAAACTAAAACACAAATAAATTATGAACTATAGAAAAGAGGCATACCACATGTCCTACTGACTGCCATGCTGGATGAGCTGCATCTCCAGAATAACGAAGCCGCAGCTCATCACCAGGTACAAGCCTCAACTCATTATCTTCCTGCAACAACCCAACACAAAAAAGAATGTTTAAAAAAGATACATACTGACAGAACTGAAAAGGGTAACACAAAATAGATGTTAAGAAAAGATACATACTGACAGAACTGAAAAGGGTGCAATACTACTAAAAACCAAATGGTCAACCTAACAAAGAAATTATATGGAATTTTGCAAGAAAATACCTTTGGAAAAACAAAATATGCAATACGCTTCTTGTTTAGACCAATGTCCCACCGAATCGTGACATTGTCTTTGCTTTGAGATTCTTTCATCATCTACAACAAAATTAAGATCACAAGCATTGGACAATTGTTTAATCACTAGCCAAATGATCATAGATTCTATAAATAGAAAAGAAAAAGGAAAAGAGAGGAGGTTAGCACCCATACTTTATCATAGTCAGCTTCAAGTTTAATAAGTGGTGCAAACACATTTTGATACTGCATCAATAACAAGAAAACTGTCAACATACCAGCAGACATCCATAAAAAAAAAAAAAAAAATGCATAATCTACAAAGGCTTCTCATGTTATAAAATGAACACGATTTAAGCATTCTCAAGTTTCAAAGCATATACAGTCTGTCCAAAAAAAGTAATAAATAAATAAAATCACCTGGTAAGCATCTTCATACTTCAAGACCACAGGTTGGGGTTCATCATCCACACCAGGCTTCTCAAGATCTTCTAGGGAAGCGTCAGGATTGGTCTTCCATAGTTCTTCTACCTTATTTATTTGTTGAGCACTAATCTGGCGCGCCCTTAACTGCTCCTGTTCAGATGGGACCTGCAAAGCACAACATCTTAGATCTTCTAAACTGAAAAGCATACATTATGTTAAATGAAAATAATCATGAAGCTGTTGGTAGGGAAAGAAAACACCAAACCTTAACAAGCCACTGCAAGAAACACCTATCATCAATCAGGGGACACCACTGGCTCAGATCCCAGTTCATATCCTTCAATGCATTAACACTTAAACAGGGTTCCCTACAAAGAAGAACAACAACACTCTCTGTCTTGGCTGAAATAAATCCAAGAAGGAATACATTACGACATCCACAATTGTAGCATTCTAGGATCGTTTCCCCCAATGGACTATCTTTATGAAGACAGACTTCCTTGTGTTTTGCTCGAACCTACAAAACCCAACATGACAGACCACTTAAGAATAGTTATCAGACTACAATGCCTAACCTATTGGAAAGAAGGGTATCTTACAATCCCTTACATTAGAGAGAAGACAGTGTATAATGATTATACAAAATATTTAATCACCTTGAGATTGAAACCTTCAATTTAATCAAACTCCATAATAAAAACGATGACCTAAACTTTAGCTCATAATTCCAAGTCGAAAAGCTTAGCAAAATAAATTAAAAAATAAGTAAAAAATAAATAAACGATATGAGTGAAACTGACTCCCCAACTGTTATGGTCCACAACTTCTGCTAAGATCAATTGAAAGAGGATATGAAAAAGAATGATTTAACACTTCATCTCAAATCTTACAATATAATAGCCACATGAATGTCATGAGAAAAGTATTATCATACAACTAACTCCATGTAGTACTGTACAACACCACAATATGATACATATGCGGGTTGCTTAAAACTGCATTAAACATATGTCCTCGGTAACTCCATTGGTATATAAGTGATCCAATATAAACCATCCACTCAAACAAATCAGAGGAATATTTGACTCATAAAAGCTTTTTAAGTGCCCTATCTTTAATGGAGCTTTATAATAGAAAATTATGTGGGTTAGGAACTAGAACTTTCGAATTTTATTGGCAACAAATACGATCCCTACAAATTCACATAACATCAACATGAGCCAAATTAATCTTCAACAGCACCCAAGGGTCAATGGACCAACTTAACAGAACGTGTACCATATGAAATTTCTTTTTAAATTTTATTAGATTGTATGATATAACCTTTTAGAGATCTTTCACTTTCTGTAATCATACTAGATTGGGGAGCTGCTGTAGGATAGTTTTTTTAGTTGTTTATAATGGAGGGGTGTTTTGGATTTGTTTTTAGGGCTGTATAATTTTGATGGTGACCTTCTGGTTTACTGAGTTTTGTTATGTCAACATGTGAATGTCACACCTCTTTCTTCTATGTTTTTAACCCCAAATGCCAAACTAATACTGCAACAAGAAGCTCACCCCTTGAAAACAATAAACACTTATTTCCCTATATTATCTAACTACTAAACTTCCCACTATTGCATCCATGTTTTGACTCACTCCTCACTCGTAATTTCCAGTTCTTACCCAATTTCCCATTAGACCCATACCTGAAAATATACAAGAAAATAACCCAAAATAAAAATGAAAACTGGCAGAAATTTATACTCTGAACCCAGTTCCTTACCAGGTGATTCACAATATGAGAGCCGGACGTGTTCCCCCTCGAATTACAGAACCATTTTCGACATGAAGGCACGTTACACCTCACAACGCACGCCGGGTTCGACACCCCGCAGTACCGGCACGCATGTTCTGTGAAATTCCCTTTGCCGTACTCGTAGTTATCATCATCCCCAGTGTCCTCAAAGTTGAGGACACTCATCCCACCCGCTAGCACGTCAACCACCTGATTATTGCCGCCGCTACTGCCCGACCCACCTGCCCTGGCCTTCGTGGCGCTGCCCGGGGCAGCTGAAACCGGTGACGCATCAGACTGGTGGTCCGACCCGACTCCTCCACCGCCACGGTCGCGGTCTGTAGGGTCTGATAAAGAATCGGACGGCGTGGGCCAGGCCACAGGTGACCGAATCGGGTCACGAAACTCCGGGTAGTCAAAGTCCTCGCCTTGGGTGTTGAATTCGAGGAAGGTGTAGGCGTCGTTACCCGTATCCGGCTGCGACGCCGTTTCAAAGAGGTTGTTTGGCTGCGAATCCATTGGTCGCCCTGTGAAATTGAAATTTTTTGGGGTCAAGGGTTTTAGGAGGTTGGGGTTGTTCAGATTCGAGAGACAGAAATAACGAGAGTGAAAGGGGTTAGGGTTAGGGTTAGTGTTTGGTGAACGAAATGAATGAGAAGAGAGAAAGAGGCTTGGGAAGAGGAGGAGAGAGTGTAGGAGGTGTGTGCGTAGACGTCATGGAGAGAGAGAAGATAGAGAGAGTGCGTGTGGGGGGGTTTTGTAAGTTTTGTTTTTGCGAAACTGTTTTTGCAATATTTGAGACGCGCCACTGTGATTGGGCAGCAGCGGGTCCAAGGAGTGCTTTACAATACGCACGTGACGGAGGCCTTTCGGACTGCATGGCACGTGAGAGAAGTGTGCGATGTCAACTTTAAAAGGCTTGTGTGTTGTTGTGAGGCACGTGTAAGTCGTGTTTGGGAAATTGGCGTAGATGGATGGACAATGCTTCCCTTCTATTATGCCTCAACGACAAAGTGATATATATCCTCTCTTTTTTAATTGTCAAAATTACTTTTCCTTATTATTTTTTTCACTTTTACAGAACCCATAGGTTTTGTTACATTTTCTTGCTTATCGTAAAGGATAAATTAGGTGCACTATATTTTTGTAGACTCTAGGTCAATAGAATTGGTGATGAATTCTATATTTTTTGTACATCATGTTCAACATAGAAAAGTTGGTGATGAATGAATATCTTCTCTTTTGTTCTATTTTGATTGTCACTTACCTATGGTGGAGTACTTGACTAAGGGGGACTAAGGGATCCAAGGTATGACTATATTTCTAAATTATAAAAAAAATTATTTTAAACATTAAATATTTTTTTCTATTCTTAAATATAGATTATAAAAAAAAATTAAAACTTATAATTACAAAAATTAGAAATTTATGATTCACATACAATAAATTTAAGATAATGAAGTTGGGTTTTCCTAATGGAATACAAGTGTAAATATAAACTTAAGATAATCATTGGTTTCTTGTTCACTCATTGTACATTTGCATAGCCATATAATCTCTACTGCCCTGTTTGGCATGCTTCACTAAGCCTCACTGAATTGGACTGGGTTAAATAGTCCTAAAAACCTATATTTGGTAAGGAAGGGGATTAAGTTAAATGAGATTATATAGTCCAATGAGTAAAAAAATATTGAACTCGCGTGTCTAATATAGCGAGCCCAAAACTTGGTTCGCTAAATAGCGAGGGTGCTATTTTGTACACGGAGTCCGGCTGAATAACACCATCACCATCAAACACACGAGCCCGAAACATCAAACATACCACCATTACCCCAATGCCACAACCATCAAACCACCAACATCAAACCCATAACCAACCACCACATACCTAATCGAAGCATCACCATCACCCAATTAGTCAATCGAACCATCATCACCAGCTAAACCACCAGCACCACCCAATTGAACCACCACAACTATTAATTAGAGCAAGTCCAACGGCAGAGCCCAGATCGAGGCCAGGGGAAAAAAAAAAATTGGCGTTCCACTGCGTAGCCCAGGCCCGGGGGAGGTGTGGGACCCACTAACTCGGGCCAGCCCGAAGGCGAGACTAGCCCGAGCTCCAGCCCGCGGTCGCTGACGTCAGCGCGACACCAGCTCCAACGGGAATAAGCCACATGTCGCCTCCCCAACCTTCCGATCAGCATCTTCGAATTCATCCTACGGCTGAGGCTTTTCTGGGCAATAAAAATATGAAAAAAAATCGTAAATTTTTTTTAAAAATTCTAAAAAATTCTGATATTTTTTTTTCTATAAATACCTATCAATACCCTTCACTTTCAACACCAATCCTCATACATTTCATTTTATACTTCTACTATTATTCACTCTTTACTCAACATTTTCCTCTTTTTCATCTAGTATTTTGATTTCATATTTTTATGGTTTCTTCTATCGAAACCGGAGGGGCTTGGAGCACCATGGAAGATGTTTCCTTGTGTGAGGCTTGGCTCCAAATTTGTCATTGTCCCGTGTCCGGCAATGAGATGAAATTTTTTCATATGTGGAAAAAAATTCATGCCGAATTTTGTGAAAAAATTTCGGGGTCTACTCGTACGGAGATGACATTATCCAGTAGGTGGAAAATCCTGAATAAATAGGTGGAAAATCCTGAATAAAGAGTTGGGAAAATGGAGAGCTGCCCTAGCAAAAGCGATGGACAACTATAGAAGCGGGGAAAATCGTACTAACGAGGTAAGTATTTTATAATTTTTGTTTTATTAAGTTTAATCTCCTAATATATATATTTTGTCAATATTTCTTGCATTTTAAATATTTTGTTCATATTTCTTGCATTATCAATATTTTGTTAATATTTTTGCAATTTAAATATTTTGTTCATATTTCTTGCATTTTCAATATTTTGTTAATATTTCTTGCATTTTCAATATGTTGTTAATATTTCTTGCATTTCTACTTGTTTCTTAATTTTCTTGCACTTCTACTTGTTTCTTAATTTTCTTGCACTTCTAATTTATTTATAAGGTTAATTGCATTTTCATTATTATTTTTTTTGTTACTTGCATATCCAATATATTTTAAATATTTATTGCATTTCCATTTTTTTGTTAAATAGATGATACAAGCACAAATGTGGTTCGGTGCAACCGGGGGTGGCAAAAAAAGTTTCAACCATCATGAATGTTGGGAGGTGGTGAAATATTGCAAACGCTTCATAATTATTCCAACGGGTCCCGCCGTTGTATTAAACGAGACGCCACTCCGTGATTCAATGGCACCGGATTCACCTCTCGATTCTCCTATGAGTCAAGACTCATCCATGGAAAAGGAGCCGAGGCCCATTAGCTGAAAGGCCGCGAAGGCAAAGAAAGTGGGTAATTCAAGCAATAATAATTCAAAGTTTTTGGAGGAAATTGCAAGGCAAAATGGCCTAAGAATTGAAATGGAGCAAAAACGCTAAGATAACGAGTTGACCCTTCAAGCTGAGTATGCACGAGAAAGGGAGTATTTGCGCAAAATAGATATAGACAAGACGGATCGGGAAACCATGGCCATGGATACAAGTCATATGTCCCCTGAAACAAAACAATTTTGGAAGCTAGAACGAAGGGATGTTATGAGAAGAAGACTTTTCCGGGATGATGGGCCTAGCAACACGGATTGGTTAAATGATAGAAACCATTAAATTTATTAGCCTACCTTTTATGTATTTGTATTTTTCATGTTTTCTTTTAAAGTTGTTGTAATTCATGTATTTTATTTTAGTAGTAGTAATTCGTAATGACTTGTATTAGATTTCATTATTTAATAAACAAAGTATTCAATAAATTACCTTTTTATTCAACATATTCCATACTTCAAATAAAACAAAATAAAAATAAAAAAAACTACAAACAAGGCACAATAATAATAACAAACCACAACCAAAGCATAATAAATAAAAATACAACACAACCAAACCATAAACCAAAGCATAATAAATAAAAATACAACACAACCAAACCATAACTAAATAAAACATAACCAAAGCATCTATGCTCCATCATTCTTCTTCATTGCCTTTCACCGCCCATAGATGCTCCATCAAGTGAACTTGACGCATTTCATGAATATACGAAGATTGCATCTCTGTATATCGATCTATCATTCAGGTCATCAAATGACTATCCCTCACCAACGGTTCCGGCTCAAATGGTTCTCCACTTGGCCCCATGGGCCTTTCATAAATCTGTGTCAAGGCCGTGTTCATTGGATCCGGTTCGTAGACCTCTAAAGCATCATAATCATACTCATCCTCCACAATCATATTATGGAGGATGATGCAAGTCATCATAATGCTTCTGAGGATCTCCTCATCAAACATACGGGCCGCACCTCGAATAATCAACCACCGAGCTTGAAGGATACCAAAACACCTTTCGACATCTTTCCTGTATCCCTCTTGATAGGTAGCAAATAATTTTTGCTTCTGGGATCGGGGATTCGGAATAGATTTGACAAAAGTGGTCCACCTCGGGTAGATGCCGTCAGCTAGATAATACCCCGTCTGGTACACTGTATTATTGACTGGATAGGTGATATTGGGGCCCTGGCCTCTCAATACATCGTTGAAGACCAGGGATTGACCCAGCACGTTGAGATCATTTTGGGATCCTGCAACTCCAAAGAAGGCATGCCAAACCCATGTGTCGAAGCCAGCAACGGCTTCAAGGATGATACTTTTTTGGCCTTTTTTATTTCCGTAATCACCTTGCCAGGCAGTTGGGCAATTCTTCCATTGCCAGTGCATGCAGTCGATGCTACTAATCATTCCTGGAAATCCTCGAACTTCAGCTTTTTGTAGAAGCCGTTGGAGGTCCCTGGGAGTAGGTCTACCCAGGTAGTCCCTAGTATACAGAGTTTCAACTGCTTGACAAAATCTTACCAAAGCCTCCAACGCAGTGAACTTCCCCATCCGGGCAATCTTATCCACCTGATCAGCAGATGTTCCATACGCCAACATTCGTATAACAGCTGTAAGTTTTTGCTCCGGAAGAAGCCCCAAAACCCCAGTAGCATCACACTTTTGAACAAAGTATGCATCATAATTGCAAATATCATGCATGACTTTATTGAACAAATGAGGTTGCATTCTAAATCGCCTTCGAAAATCAACATCAGAGTACAAAGAAGTTGGGATAAAATAATCTTCCAAAAGATTCTTACCCGGAGAATGCCTATGTCTTTCCACATTCCGACGGCGGCCGACTTGTGAACTACGGCGGCGACCTTGGTTCTCTTCATCTTGCAAAGCCACTGCTATGAGAACTTGCTCATCGACTTGTCTCTGCAACTCATTGATTTCATCTGCTCTACGGTTTCTCTCATTTGTTTCTCGCTCTTGCCTCTCCAAGCATCTCCTAAATTCTTCAATTGAGAATGAATGAAGTATGAAATCTAAACTCTGAGAAATGAAAATATAGAAAGATGTGGTGTGAGAGGTATGAGCTGAGCCTCTGATTTTATAGAAAAATTTGGCAAGATAGACATGCCACGTGGCTTGATTTTATTGGATGAAAATCTTATCTGAAATTTGAAATTCATCCGAAATTTGAACCCAAATTTATCTGAAATTTGAATTTTGAAATTCATTTGAAATTTGAACCCAAAAATTTATCTGAAATTTGAATTTTGAAATTCATCCGAAATTTGAATCCAAAAATCTTATCCGGAAATTTTATCTGATTATGAATAGTCTTGACACGTAGGAATCCGGAAATCTTATCTGAAAATATTACCCAAATTAATTATTTTCATTAAAAAATAGGGGGAGAAAATAAAAAAATGAATAGTAATTGCCCTTAGCCATGGCAATGGGTGGAAACACAAAATACTATTTGCAAGGGCAACCACTATTCACGTGAATAGTGGCTGCCCTAGCTCCACCCTTGCCATGGCTAAGGGCAAATGGGTGGAGTTGCTCTTAGTGGAACCAGAGAGAGAGAAAGAAGGGGGGAGGGGGGGGGGATGAGTTGATGGTTGGATCTGTAGTGGCATTAAGAGAGAGTGAAAATGAGGGAAGGAAGAAGAAAAGATAAAGGAAAGAATAGGAAGAAGGAAACGAAGAAAAACAAAAACACACTGGGAATGGAAAGAAGAAGAAATGAGGAAGGAAGAAAAAAAAAAACAAACATGCCAAGGAAGAAAAGGAAGAGGAAGACAAATGAGAGAAGAGGAAGGAAGAAAGGAAAAAAAAAAAAAAGGAACGGCCAGAGAAGAAAAGACAAGGAAGAAGAAAAATAAAAATAAATGAGATAGTTTTAATCTTTCAAAAATATTAGAATTTTATTTCTTTTTAGGCTAAAATCCTTAATTAAAATTAAATATTAAAAAAAAAAATTAGCCTGACACAACACCAAACATAAGTCTTCACTATTTTTATAATCCAGTTTCTTAGTTCGATGCAACACCAAACATAGATCAGTACTTAATCCAGCTTAGTCCAATCCAAGCTAATTCAAGACAGTCCTAGGATTTAATCTGGTCCATAACAATCCGCCATACCAAACGTACTCCATTAATCCGAGGCTCCAATGGTGTCAAGCATAGCACCCTTTACCATATTTTGAGTAATTTCATTATCATGTAGTGCATGCTCCATCAGATTCGTCAACATCTCCCTTCGAATAAGATTACAACAAGCCATAATTATTCGGCATTGTGTTTTTATGGGATAAAAGGATGGGCTCCTTAGTATAACTCATCTAGCTTTTATCATGCCAAAGCAACGCTAATTAGCATGTGTCTATATATACCTATAATGTTACTTAGCAATACATAGTCAAATATGAGTCGATAGACTGCATGAAGTTACTTTGGTTAGATGAAGAACTACACAATATTGTACTGCTTAATGGCTCATCTATAAAGCCAAGTTCATTTAATTTTATGTGCAACTAAGAAACCCATGACAGTATTTGACCCCATATACAAGATACATGGCCAATAAGTAAACAAAAAGATACAAAATCATACAAGTAATGAGATTGAAGATTGCAATTGCAAAATAAACAGACTTTGAATTGGCATGAAATTGGATGAGCATGTCATTATTTAACTTTTGTTTGAACGAATAAAGTAAATAGCCCAATGTTTTCAAAAACGAATAGGGAGGAATGTCGGTCCGTACGAAGGCTTCTTTCAGTTGGACGATAAGAACCGAGTTTCGGGAGGACGTTAATTGCCCCTCTAAGGAAAAAAGAAAAGGTTTTTGTGTCTCCTTCCACAGGCTACACTCTGTTAAGAGAAACTCTCCGCTTACGTGACGTGTGTCCTTATGGCCCCCTAGGGAGACCGCTTATCTTTCACCTCCTAGAAGGTGCTTCTCTCGACTGATGCCTATGGGGGTTGCTGCCCTATGAAGGGCGACCGTAAGGACACACTTCATTTCGGCTCTAAGACCACTTTGCTTTTCTGTTCTATCCGTTTTGCTACTATCCCCCCCTCAACCGAATCAAGCAGGCCACATGAGGTGTTTTGGTATTTTTTTAATTGAATAAGAAAAGCTATTACGAGTAATAGACAATTAGGAGTGGGCAAGTGTTTGGGTTTAGGGTTTAGGGTTCATGAAAACCCTTGTTAGTGGGGATTACCAACAAATTGTGTTCTCTATGATTTTTCTTTACCAAAAATGTTCGTTGAATGAGAATTCCGATCAATTTGAAATACAATTCTGGAGATAAGGTCTTACCAATGCCATTTTTCAGCGTACGCGTGTGTGCACATTTAAAACAAAGAGAAATGGTAAACCGAGAGAGTTGCTGCTCCTATAGGTCGTACTTGTTATAGCTCCTAAGATAATTATTAGGTAGCTTGGTCCTTGATATAAAGTAAATAGCCCAATGTTTCTAAAAACTAATAAGGAGGAATGCGGTCCGCACAAAGGGTTCTTTAAATAGTGCCTGCCCTAGCAATTTTGTTGTTGCTTTTCCACCCATTGCCATGACAACTCAAGGAAAATTACTATTCATATGGGATTAATTTTATCTATATGTATGAGATTAATAATAATAAATTTTCTAGGTATGTATAAAAAAAAAATTCTGAATTTTTTTTAATTTTTAAGAATTTTTATTTTTATTTTCCAAATGTTTATAAATTTTTTTATTTGCTAACCCCAACGCCCTTAGGCAGTAGCTTGGGTTGATCTTACCTGGGCTGGATGTCTATGTTGGAACCACTTTTGGAGGCCTAGGGGCCCTTTTGCCCGAGTTGGACTCATGTGGTGGAAGTGCTCTTAGATAGAGAGAGGGAAACATTGTCCAAACTTCTCTATGCCAAAAAAAAAAAGAAAAGAAAAACTAATGGTGTGTTTGGATGAAGTAATTCTAATTTCCATGGAAATTGTAAATGACGGAATATCCAATTACATCATTTAAAAATTCCGTCAATTGCAAATTTCAGCGTTTGGATGTCATATATGTGGAATTTAAGAAATGACAGAAATTACAATTTCACCTGTTTGGATAATCATCACATAATTAGAATTTACGTAAAACTTTTTTTTTTTTTTTCAAGAGTCTTGTATAAAATCTGATAGGAATAATTAGCATAGTTCAACACATTATTATTATATATATAATTAGAAGACTTGTGATGTACGAAAATGTCTAATAGCACATACCTCAATTGTCAGTCCCGATCTCTTGGACCACAGGAGTCCAAGAGATTGTGGTCACCTACCGTTGGATATTAATCCAATGGTTCAAAAAAGTTTTTTAAAAGGAGTGCAAGAGTGAGTGAACCGTTGAATTTACATCTAACGGTGAGTGACCACAGATCTCTTGGACCCCTGTAGTCCAAGAGATCATGACTGCCTCAATTGTTACTAATATAAAGAATTGCAACTGTAGCTTGTCTAATTTAAAAAAGCATAAATCAGGTAATTAAGAAAAAAATGAAGCTAATCATCCCAACCAATGTTTCAACAAAATAGCAAAAATTAAAAATGTCAACTGAATATAAAATGTGTTTACGCTTTTGGTGAAATAAACATAAACACCGTTCCCTTCTTTCTCTCAGTTGGAATTGTCTTTAACATGAGAAACTGTTTCTCATTTTCTATAAACCAAGAGCATGCCTTCAGTTGTTCATCTGGACTAAGATCTGGAATTGCAATTACTTCATTATATACTTCTGTTGGATCAAGCTTTTGTGTAGTAGAATTGATAAAGTGTTCCAAAGATGAAGCCATTTAGCCACTGAAGCAACAAGAACATTAGTTGTACCTCTTTTTTTTGGTGGGGGAATCTCAGAAGGTTTTTGATTTCTTCTCTTTGAACAACTAGAGCTGGGTGAAACATCATCAACCTGACAACTCTCAAAACCTTGAGTATCACTTTCCAAATCAACAATATTATTGGGATCACTCTCAGGAGTCATAACCTCAGCAGCTTCTGCACATGTTTCAGCACCCTCTCC
>NC_034013.1:5071386-5207913 GCF_000346465.2 Prunus persica | reverse complement strand
CAGTTTGCAATCACTTTAAATCGAAAAGTTCTAGCATCTTCATGAGACTATCAAGCAAAAAATCAAAGTTAACCATTTATTTACCACAATTTTAGTCATACAAAAAGATATAATTGTATTATAAATTACCTTCACATACTCATCCCAAACATTATCTTCATCTACACTGATCATCTTCTTTGTTGCATCCCAATTGAATCCTTAATATACCACTGACTATACCATAAATCTTTTCCAGGTTTTAACACGATTTCTTATGTTATCAGCACTTACTTCAATATCAAATTGTGCAGATAATATGGTAGCAGCGGTGTTATAAGCAACTGCTTTCCAACCACCATCTCCTTTATGACCGATCTGACGTTCTTCTCTAAGTATATCCGCTAATGAACGCTCCATTTGTATATTCCATCGAAAATAGGCTTTGTCATCTCCTTCAGTGTCATTATTTTGCTTGTCTTTTCTTCTCCTCTGCTTTATTTTGTTTACTTTTTCTGTCATCTTATGTATTTAAAATGATTATAACAACAACATTAATAAATATGATCAACATATATTTGCATCAAAAAAATGGGCCAAAAAGTTATCTACATCATCACTAGCCATGCCTGTTTATATGTGTATAATTTTATTATGTCTAAATCACAGTGCAGCTCCTATGATTAACACTATGCAATGAATTGTGTCCTAAACATAAGACAACTCAGAAAGGATATGCCTAATGATGCTGAAACAGGTCTCAAGAAGAGGAATGCTGCACTACAAAAAGATATATTCAGGTCCATTAGCGGCAGTACATTTTCATTCACAATATGACTTATATTGGCTCT
The DNA here is from genome assembly GCF_000346465.2 of Prunus persica. Taxonomy (NCBI): domain Eukaryota; kingdom Viridiplantae; phylum Streptophyta; class Magnoliopsida; order Rosales; family Rosaceae; genus Prunus; species Prunus persica. The sequence continues at coordinate 5,207,083 of NC_034013.1, read as the reverse complement.
TCAAGCATTTGGGACCTTTTCTTATTTTTTGGCCTCTACAAACATAGCAGGAGGGCTAACCGCCTATTCTAATAGCCTCATGGCCATGTTCAATTAGTCAGATATAGCCCTTGATAAATATTAAAGGGACCTCTCCACCTAATGACTTAAATTTTTTGGCTTGTATACTTATTTATTACTTTTTAACAGGGTATGATTCCTCCCATATCTAGGTTTGATCTCAAGACCAATTTCTGTTGGCCCTTCAAGTTAGGATTTTCTCCCTTGGGTTTCTGCTTTAGACTGATTTTCCACAGGTAGACCTCTACATTGTTCCTGGTTCTACCTAGAGACCAACCTTAATTTCATCAAATTGTTATGAATATGATCATCTGATCCGTCCTTTCAATTGGCTTTGTAAAAGGAGCATATATCAATATTTTTAATAAGGAGCATATATCAATATTTCTTGAACGTGATAGCAACTGCTTTCCATTCCAACTAATCAGCAATACAATCAATACAAACACAAATATAACACATAGCACAACCAAGCACATAGCAGGGGCAAGCACAAGGAGAAGAACAGAGAATTATTATCTTGTAAATAAAATTCAATTAACTGAAAAAGGAAAAATAGATAAAATATGCAAAACCCATGTCTTGTTTTCGAGAATGATCAAGAAACAGATTCAATTCAAGGAAGAATCAGAGAAAAAGCAAAGAGGAATTCAAACTAAACAAATTTTGAATATGGACATCGATTCAGAGAAAAAGAGAAAGAGAAGCCCGAAGAAAACACTTGAGAGAGAGAGAGAGAGAGAGAGAGAGAGAGAGAGAGAGGACTTACCGAAAAGTCAGAGGCGCTTGAGGAAGAAAGGCGTTTGGTGCATGGAGGTGAGAAAGTTTGACCTTGCGTATGTATATGTCTCTACACTCTGTCTTTCTTACCTTGATTGGAAGAGCAAATATTCTTGTCAGATTGAAAGACAGAGAGGAGAAATAAAATAAAAGCAAAACCCTGGTTCTACAGATGAAAAGAATCAATATAGCAGACAAAAAAGAGGCCAACGACAAGGAAAGAAATTGAAAACTGAAACTCACTAGAAAACTTAGCAGAACACCATCAAGAGAATACTCATGGCGCGCAGGCTTGTTCTCTTTGAAGAAGATAGGTTATCCCACGATATTTTCCGCCTGTAATTTGGCAAATCCTGAGTTGATTTTGCCAAACGCTGAACTTTCCCTTTTCCACGCTCCAAATCCCGACTTTTATTAAAATCCCGAGTTATTTTACCGCATCCAAACACACCATAAAGGAAAATGAGAAAAAGATAGGAAATTTCAAGCCTTGCCACAAAGTGATGGGTTGCCATACTGAACTTTCATGTGCTTTGTAATTTTGAATATTTTTTACTTGATAATGAATTAAATTTTTTTTTTGCCAATCTCATTCTTTTATGGTCTTTTTGGTAATCAAATAGGCAAAAAAGAAAATGAAAAAAGAATCAAGTAAGATAGGAAATTGTATTGAAAATTTGATTAAATCGACCAAATTGATTCAAATTTTAATTTTCAACACAAAAACTGTTCAAGATTCAATTTTAAAATTTGCATTCCTATTTTTCCGAACCGACAATTCATGCGTTTTTATGAAATTTAATTTGTTCATCTATGTATTTGATTTTAATTAGATAATTTATCCATTTTTTATTTTGCATATTTTTTACACGCTCAATATTTGAAGAGAAATATTCAAATATGTTCCATTCCCATCACCTATAATACAAATGGATTTGGAATTTACCCTTTTTTATTGTATTTTTAAAACTAGATGATTTTCGGACCTATCCTAAAATAAGAAATATCATTATTATGCAAATATTTTGAGTAACCCATACAACTCACCATGTCAGAAAATCAATAAACTCCAAATTTAATTATCCTTATCTATTTTTTAATTGTTCTTATCTTTAATGCCATATGTTTTGGCTTTGAAGTGACCTTTGCAATTCAATACCCAAACAAGCAAAAGAGTAAAGACCCCCCAACCCTCTTGTACGTTTTATTCTATATAAAAACAAAAACCCATGCTCCAAAAAAAAATTTTAAAAAAAAAAAAAACCAAAAGGAAAATGAGAAAAAGAGAGGGAAGTTGAAGCCTTCTCAAATTATGCTCAGCAGGCTGACAGAGCCGAATATAGGTCTCTACCCTGGAGATTTGAAAAAAAGTAATATATTAGGTGGCCAAAGTTCGTGTCTTATCCTCATTGGTTGAGAAATATTTAGTCTTTTTCTTTTTATTAGTTGACATGAAGTTCTTTATTTATTTATCATCATAAATGATCATCAGAGCCACTAAATAATGTTGAGGATAAAACCCAAAGAGATTACCAAAATAGATAAATTTAAATTAATCAACAAGAAACTATCCTATAATTTAGTAGGGGTTGACACGATCCGGTTCGGCTCTGTTATTATCTTTATCATCATTTAAAACTTATGAAATATTAATTGAGGAAAACCTACCTTTGATTCAAATTTCAATAAATCCAGCTCTTGATTTATTTATTCACAAACCAAGTTCAAATCAAGCCCTTAATATAGTAAAAAAATAAAAATTTACCATTCCACATAATAAATACAAATCCAAACCTCTTGATTTAAAAATAAAATAAAAATTAGCGTAATAAAGAAAGAAGAGTACATAACCAAATCTTAACCGTTCATCTGTTCGTCCTCTCCTGACGTGGACACCATCCAGACCCTTGATTGTTCCACCAATCACCGCTCTAGTTAGCAAGCACAAACCTCTCGGCTATCTGTCGATTTTACTGTTATACCCCTCGCGTCCTTACTACTTCTAGGCCAAGAAAGGGTAGCTTTGTCCGAAAGAGTTTCTCACTTACAGACCCCAATTATTTGACCTCCCGATTCAACTCTCAAAGACCCAAAATTATCACTTACGAAGAAAGAAAGAAAGAAAAGCGTCCTTTTGCCTGAAGCTCTCTCTCTTCACTTGGCGTGGCGTGCATGCTCTGAAGCTCTCTCTCTTCGCGCCCTTTTGCCTTCCTCTAGTCCTGGTCACGGTCACGAAGCTCTCATTGTGCTCTTCTCTCTCTGCAAGTTCGCCATTTTTGCTGCTTGTTAGTCTCTCTGTCTCCCTACCACTCTGTTTTGCTGTTTTCTGGTGTGTATATGCATGTGTTGTATGATTTTTGTGTATGTGGGTGTGCGATTTGAGGGAAAAGAGCTGGCTTTGTGATGAGTTTTCTTTGGTGAAAAAAATTGAATTTTGGGGTTATTGTGATAGGCTTTTCTCCTTGCGGTTGCATTTGTATGTGTATAGATATACATATGCATGTGTTAGAGCTGATTTTTGTGTATGATTTTGATGTAAAAGAGCTCACTTTTTGATATTTTTTGCGATTTTGGTGGAAAAGGTTCAATCTTTTGGTGCTCATGGACTATAACGCACCTGTAGCAAAGAGGACGCGGTTAAGTGAAGAGAAATACTGGAAGGAGTTATGGGAGAAAAGGGCTGGGAAACAAAAACTCCGTGATGGGTCTGATAAGAAGGGGAAATCACGTAAAGGGTCCAATGTATGGGATTGTGTCTCTGTGGATGACTCTGAGGAGAATGAGGAAGTCACTGTCAGTCTATCCACGGGAGTCAAGGACAAGAAAAAGGGTGGGAAAAGAAAATCTGCTGAGGGGTCTAAGAAACAGAGGTCTGGTTGTGATGATTCTGATGAGGGTGACGATCCCAGTGTTGAAATCATCAGTGAAAGTTCATTTGGAAAGCAAGACAATGAGTCTCTGGGTTTTGATAGTGTTGAGAGTGCAGGATCAAATGGAAAGAAGTCTAACTCTGGTGCCGTGGACATGGAGAATTTTTTTCCAGTTGAAGTGGAGGATAGTGATGATGAGGTGGTGTATTTGGGTGAAGAGAAAGTAGGAGGTTTTGGTTGTTTGAGTTCAGAGAGGAGTGATGCCTGTGAGGATGCTGCTTCTGATGGCGACGCTGAGGATGCTGCTTCTGATGGCGACGCTGAGGATGCTGCTTCTGATGGCTCAGATGAATCTTGGAAGAGTAGTTCTAGGGAGGATTCTATTTTTCATGCCTCAGATGAATCAGATGATGAGGCTTTTGAACCAGAAAACTCAGAAAGTTCTGTATTTTCTGAGTCGTTGAATTCATGCGGTGAAGAGGGGCATGATGATGAAAGAGAGGTTACCAAGAGAAGTGGGAAACCAAGAAAGGGGAAAAATGTTGAGGGTGATGTTGAGGTGAAGAAGGGGCAGGACATTGATGCTAGTGAGATTGCAAAAGGAAGTGGGAAAGCAGAAAAGGGGAAAAGTGTTGAGATTGGTGTGAGGAGAAAGAGAAGGGTTGGGTTGGATATGTCAGTTGATGCAGATGATGACATTGATAGCAACAAAGATGATCCTATTCATTCTGCTCAAGAGTTTAATAGTGTGGCAAAACGAACTCGTTCACGAGTTAGTCCAAGAAGTGAAAAGAAGAGAATAGAATCTGTAACTGTAAATGATAATGAGGATTCTTCTTCTGGGCATGATAATGACAATGAGGATGTTGATGACGCCAATTGCAGTGGTCCAAGAACTAGGTGCCACGAAAAGAAAACAGGGTCTGATGATGATAGAAGAAATTATGAAAGTGACAAGACCTATGGTGGTAGTTCAGAAACTGAGCGTAGTAAATGGAACGATGTCCACGGAGTGTGCAAGAAAAATAAAAGGGATATCGGGAATCTTACTAACAGACGGTCCATGTGGGCAAAGGAGGATTGCAATGTTTTAAAGATTCTTGTAGATTCCATTTATGAGAAGGGAGAAGGGACACTGAAAGGGTCAGTTTCCTTTGGAGATGAAGGCCGTAAAGATGAAAGAAATCCACCAGAATCTGAGATGACAACTCTTCCACTTAAGTTCAGTTTTGGAGAGCAGTCAACTGTACCAAAGAAGTCAGAGTGTGATCCAGAAGAAAAAGAACTATGGGACGACCTTGAATTTGCTCTCAGAGCTTCTGAGATAGATTCCTCTGATTCCAATGTGGTAGGTTGGTTCCCCTGATCTTGGAAAGTACATTTTTGTTTCTTGCACAAGATCTTTTATTGTAAGTGAATGTTTGATTTGCAGGTTGAAAGTCAAGATTCACTCCCTATTGCTGATGAAGTTGAAACAGTAGCTAGCCTCTGTAGGCGAGGGGTTCATCAGCTTATACTTGATGAAGAGATTGGACTCAGATGCAAGTTTTGCTCATATTTAGATCAGGAGATCAAGTATATTTTACCAGACTTCGTAAGTCCTGCAATCTAAAACTTAGAATCTAGTTATTATTATGATAACATTGAATGTAGAGTATTCTGTGTTGTTTGGAACATGCTTTAGGATGCATCCTTTGTTGGCAATTTTATCCGTATAAGTTTTAGATTTAGAGACTTAGAGCAAGGGCTTGCTTACCTAGCTGAGATCCATTTTATATACATATATATATGTATTGTTTTGGTTTGGGTCCGTAATTTGGAAAGAATCTATGACGTGTTTACGTTCCTTTCCCTGTAACTTGAGTTGGCCAAGTTTGATTGGATCTGAGAGCAAACTCACTGTTCAAGTTGTTGACCCAATTGACATATTTCAACTGCTGTTTGTTATTATTAGATTTTTATTGTATTTTTGAACAGCTCTTGCATATGCTCGGACTTGATCATTGGTTTAGTTCATTTGGTTACTCAAGGCTTCTGGTCTTTAACTTGACAGTAATAATTTTTTTGGTGTATGTAACTTGACAATGCTTTCTTTCTTTGATATTGAGTGGATCCTTCATCCTCGGACAGGGTTATTTAATGATCTCATTGGTGGGCCATTATTACTTCTAAAGCTGCAACTTGTTGATTTTAGTCTTTCAAATCAGAATTATCAAGTTAGTTATGGTGAATGTCCTTGTTATGTTTGTGGCCAATCTCAATTTTTTGTTAAGGATTTCTTGAGTCTCGTCAAATATGTTGCTTTGAATGATTTAGTATATAGGGTCTGATTTTCCGTTCTTTTACTTTCCTTGTCTGCTTTCTGATACTCCGCACTTATCAACTTAATTGTCATGCTTTAGCATATCAGATATGTGAATTTTCCCTTGTGTATGCTTATTCCAGCTTGACTGCCCTTATGGAAGATTTGGCACAAGAGGCTCCGAAACAGACAACCGGTCTATCTTTGATGAGCTTCAATCTCATGCTTCTGATTCTGATCGCCATTCTGGCTATAATTCTCATCCTCATGTTGACGGCACAGTGTGGGACTTAATTCCTGGTGTTAAAAGTAGTATGTATCCCCATCAGTGTGAAGGTTTTGAGTTTATCTGGAACCATATAGCCGGTGGCATTCATCTTGACAAGTTGAAAAGGCCAAGTAGTGTTGGTGGGAATGGATGCATCATATCACATGCTCCTGGAACAGGCAAAACTCGCCTGACCATTGTCTTTCTCCAGACATACATGAAGTTATTCCCAGAATGCAGGCCGCTTTTGATTGCTCCTCGTAGCATGCTCCTTACGTGGGAAGAGGAGTTTAAAAAATGGAAGCTTGACATTCCATTTCACAATCTTAACAACTGGGAGTTATCTGGCAAAGAAAATCAAACAGCTGTAAATTATGTGATGCAAGCTCAACGCAGGAAAAGTGTCAACATAGAAAGCAGACGAATGCTGAAGTTGTATTCCTGGAGAAAGAAGAGAAGCATCCTGGGGATTAGTTACCGGCTGTTTGAGCAGCTTTCTGGAGCACAGAAAACTGGCTCAGTTGACGAAATGGGGAAAATCCTTCTCGAGTTTCCTGGTCTTGTAGTGTTTGATGAAGGACACACTCCTCGGAATGATCAAAGTCATATGTGGAAGGCTTTGTCAGAAATCAAAACAAAAAGGCGCATTCTTCTCTCTGGAACTCCGTTTCAGAATAATTTTCAGGAGCTCTTCAATACCATTTGCCTCGTGAGGCCAACTTTTGCAGCCTCGATTGAGTCTACTAAATTCAGTAGAGATCTTCCCAGAAACCGAGGCCGGAAAAGCAATGGAGAGAAATGGAAATGGACTTCTCTGGCCAGCAGTAGCGGAAAAGTTGTTGATGACAAAGAAAAACATGCTACAGAGGTCAAAGCTCAGATTGCGCCGTTTGTCCACGTCTACAAAGGTTCTGTGCTGCAAGATAGTCTTCCCGGGTTAAGGAACTCAGTTGTTGTTTTACACCCAACCCAGCTACAGGAGAGGTTTCATAAGAGAATTCAAGTGGTGAAGGAACTGTTTCGATATGAAAACCTAGAGGCTTTAATATCTTTTCATCCTTCCCTCTTGCTTAAGGAAGATGCATTTTCTGCTGACCAGGGGAGGTTACAAGAGCTTAAATTAAATCCTGATGCTGGAGTGAAGGCAAAATTTGTGATGGAACTCATCCGACTCAGTGATGCTTTGAAAGAAAAAGTTCTTGTTTTCAGTCAGTACATTGATCCCTTAAACCTTACAAGGGATCTTCTGAAATCTCAATTTCAGTGGACTGAAGGGGAAGAGGTGCTGTATATGGATGGAAAAAGTGATATGAAGCAGCGTCAATCCTCAATGAAGGTTTTCAACGATCCATCTAGCAAAGCCAAGGTATTACTAGCTTCAACTAAAGCATGTTCTGAAGGCATAAGCCTTGTTGGAGCTTCCAGGGTTGTGTTGCTGGATGTCACATGGAATCCATCTGTGGAGAGGCAAGCAATATCCCGTGCCTACAGGCTGGGACAGAAGAAGGTTGTGTTTGTCTACCATCTCCTCATGGACGGAACTAACGAGGAGCACAAATACAGTCGCCAAGTTGACAAGAGTCGTTTGTCTGAGTTGGTGTTTTCTGATTCAGACAAGAAGAAGGTTCTTGAGAAGGAAATCCGAGCCACAGTTTCTGAGGATAAAATCTTGCAAGAGATGGCTCAGCACGGGAAACTGAAGCACCTATTTAAAAGCATAGCTTTACTGCATGAAGACATATACTTTGAGCAGCTAGGCCTGTCAACTTTTGGTTAAGACACAGGCACACATTGCAACCCAATGACTGTTTTCAACACTTGGTTCAAACATATTTTGCGCACTTCATGGTTTCTTAGCTCCCAAATATATTTATGCATTGCCTTGCCTCCAAATTATTGTTTTGGATCTCTAGAGAGGTTGAATTTTTCTTTTCAGGGATTTTTTCAAAATGAATATTTTGTTTCCTAAATATCGATTTTATATCGTCTTGGAGTATAGTTAAAGAATACATTTCCTGACCTCTCTCGGAGACTATGATCTTGTCTATTCTATACAGACTATGCCTAATTATGCGTATGAGATGCATGTTGAATTATGATTAACTAATATTTATGTTGATATAAGAAATATGAGTGGTGCATATGTATATGCATTCAGTGTTTTATTGATTTTGATCCATGCATGAATAGCATGATGCCGAGTGACAATTACTATGTTGAGCATTTCTCTTACTTGGCTTTACACAAATTAAGGGGAGGACCTCAACCACTGAGGTAAACACCCAATGACAAATTATGAGTTTGGTATCATATTTGCAATGTGAGGGCTGTCATTTATTATATTGAATTTGAGATTTATGAAAGAATTTACACATCTGGATGGATAGCATAGCAGATGTGGGGGCTGTATTCAATTATTCTTGCTAATGTATATTTTTTTTCGAACATTCTTGCTAATATTTATGTCTATGTGTAGCTGAAAATTATCATATAGAAAACTTAATATAACAAAAGTTTTCGGTCATGGAATTTATGAGGCTTGATTTTCCTTTAATTTGTGATGAGTGAGTAAAATAAGGAACTGGAAAAATACGAACAAAATACGTACGTGTGTTATTCAGCAAAATTTTGACAAAATACAAATGAAAAGTTCGGTTACTATATAATATTTTATTTATTTTTTTTTTCAATAATATGTGAAAAATACATGAATTATGTATGTATTATTGAAAATTTTGTAAAAAATAAGTGTATTAAATGTGAAAAATATACGTACATGTATAATATGTGTATTGTATGTTTGATTTAAAAAACATGTATTTTATTAAGTTTTTAAGACGTGTACAGAAAACAACAGCATTTTAGAAATATAAATATGTAAATATAATACAAGTATAAAATGAGAAATGCTAACTAGTTATGACTAACGTTTTAGCTTGCAATTAGATATGATATGCATATTAAAAACGTGCTAAAATGTGAACAATGATATGGTCTATAATCTATATGCCTTGTGAAGGCTAAATAAAGTAAAAGACTAGTTATTTATATGTATGCCTTGTGAGGCTAAATTAAAAATGTAGAGGGGAATGTGCTCAAGTCTATAAAGGAGTCATTAAGGGAGGTAATATAACTTCTGTGATTGAAAATTTCATGAAGAAAGTTCAATATAGTAGAAACAATTCATACTGTGTGACTCATATATAGCACTTCCTGACATCCATATTGTGTAGTTTATATATTTTTCTGCTCATCCCTAGGACGTAAGTGTTATTTTATGTGATGTTAGGAAGGGTTTTAAAAGTAAAGGAATTTTTTCTTATTATTAAAATGTTGTAAAATATTTGTTATATATGTAATTTTGATTTTGAAATTTTGAAATAGTTAAAATTATTAAAATACCTATGCCACGTCATCAAGTTAACGGTTTTACTGACAAACTTGACGGAATGGGGAACGGAGGATGCAGAAATAAAACACAAGGGGTAAAATAGGATTTTTGGTGAAGCACAAAAGACACATAGATAGTTAAGCCTTTAAATATTTATGGAGGAAAATGGATTTAACCCTAATAATTATTTTTTTGGGTAATATCCGTGCATGTAATGGTAAAGGTACCAATTGGTCCAACAGCAAAACTGAAACAAACCAATTTGTGAAAATAGTTTTATGGTCCCTTTAAATTCCATGGGCTTTATCCAGATTAAAACGGAGTACTTATAATAAGCAACTCTGCGTTTTCTTGTGAGAAATTGTTTGTTTTCTTTTTGTGCGTAAGACCTACGAGCGGGAACTGTGCAACTCTGCGTTAGAGCTACGACGGGGAAGAGTAAACATGCCCTCCCTCACGCATCCCCTCTTCTATTTATTTGCTCCTCTCCGTTTTCTTCAAGCAATCAGCTCCTCCTGCTTTTCGTTCAGTTTCTTCTCCTTCCTTCTGCTCAGGTAACTCTCTCTCTCTCTCTCTCTCTCTCTCTCTCTCGGATTTTACTTGTATGATGAATGCTCACTGTTTCTTTATCTTTTGAAATTTGAAAGTCGACCACGAGCCATTGTCATTATACCACGCTTGCTTGAGTGCAACTTCAATGTCGAAGTTCATGGCTGCTCCAAATGCAAATGCAAATTCAACTTCAAATCCAAATCCAAACAACTCCTTCGAGGTAAATTCATTGTCGATTTTTCTTTGCTTTCATGTATTTATTTTCTGAGTTAATTTAATTTGATTTTATGTGTTTTTTAGGTCGCTCAACCTCCAAACGACTCCATATCAAGCCTAAGTTTCAGTCCCAAGAGCAACATTCTGGTCGCCACCTCCTGGGACAACCAGGTTCATGTTCTTTTTCTTTTCTTCGTTTTTTTTTGGTTTTATCAGTTATAAAAGCTTAGGTTTTGTTTGTTTGCTAAGAAATTTATTTGTAGAGATTTTGATTGAATTTCTGTGACCATCTTATTGAACTAGTGGTTTATGGACAACCCAGAATATAAGACAATATGCTATGAGGTTAATGTAAATTTTTTTGGTATAATCTGCTTATGTAATTTATGTTAACTGGAATAAGATAAACATGGGGCATTTATAATTTCTTTTCTTTTCCGTTTTCTTTCTTTCGCAACCAAACAGTGTATTGTTAGGATTTACTAATGACTGGTGGTGTTCCCTTGTTTAGGTGCGATGCTGGGAGATACAACAGAGCGGAACAAATCTTGTCAGTCAGCCCCAGGCAGCGATATCCCATGACCATCCGGTAACATATTGCACATTGTTTAGGCCAACTTGCTTTGTTTTCGATTCTCACGCTTGGTTTAATTATGGATATATATGCACATACTGGCTTACAATGAATCAATTATAAGTTCCTATCACAGCGATGGTGCAAGTTAGAAATCCCTGTTCAGAATTTAAATTCTAGATCGCCTGCCTTTACTTGTAAAAGGACAGAATAATAATAGTAATTATGGTAGGTGTGCGACCTGTTTGCAAGATCTTAGGTTTCCAATGAAGATGTCAAGGACAATTGCATGTGCAATTGTTATATGGTGCTGATTTCAAAACGAGTAAATTTACTAGTATTTTTATGCAATATTATTTAAAAAGATAGAGTTTTTTTTTGGAGTAATGAAACGAACATGTGCATTTAATTTGAGACTACATGGGATCAATGTATGTCCTCTAAGGAAATTCTGTGATATAACTTGCAACTTTTTCTTTCTTTCTTTCTTTCTTGTAAGCTGGTCAGAAGTTTATAATATGATTCATGACTTTGTATACACATAGTAATATACTCCATCTATATAGGTTTTGTGCTCAACTTGGAAAGAGGATGGAACAACTGTGTTCTCTGGAGGTTGCGACAAGCAAGTGAAGATGTGGCCTTTGGGTGGCCAGCCAGTAACGGTTGCCGTGCATGATGCACCCATTAAAGAGATTGCTTGGATCCCTGAGATGAGCCTCTTAGTCACAGGAAGCTTGGACAAGACTATGAAGTAAGTAAAACATAGCCTTTGTTCTTATGTATTTTGAGCTATCTGAAATTTATACACCAGAAATTTGGGGGGTATTCTTTCTAAAATAAATTAATAATTCATTTAAGGTTATGGGAGCTAGTGCCGCTGAGAATGTTGTGCTTTGCTCTTGCCAGTTTGGCACCCTTTTTGCTCATATATTTTCTTCTTTGTTACAGAATGTTCTCATTCATCTGAGAACTAAGTTCCTTGTAGTTGTTGACGTGCTGTATTGTTTTTCTACCTTAACTTATTTCATAAATTATTAAAGCTTTGTCATCTTGCCTTGATACCAAGTTTTCTGTTTTTTTAATGTGTGATCTTCTCTGCCTATCTTCAGGTATTGGGACGTGAGGCAGCCAAATCCGGTGCATACACAACAGCTACCTGAGCGCTGTTATGCTCTATCAGTGAGATACCCTCTAATGGTTGTTGGCACTGCAGACAGAAATCTGATTGTTTTTAACTTGCAGAACCCTCAGGTAAATTTTATTTTTAGGAGTTATCAGATTAGATTTATTTTTATCAATTTCATGCAAGAAAATCACATTAAAAAGTAAATCAGGCTTACTTATTTAGTAACTTTGTTCACTCCTAGTTTCAAAAATTAACATTTATATAGGCTGTTTTTTTTAAATAAAAAATTTGGCAGTACTATGATGATAAGCTTCTCTAGTTTTTTAGTTTTCAATTCCAGTAAACTTTTCCACAATAAATTGCAACGGTGCTGGGATATATTATCTGTGTGATTTGATCACCTCCATGAGCATTCTCTGTTTTGCCTCTAAATTTAATTATTTCCAATCACCAACAGACTGAATTCAAGAGAATTCTTTCGCCCCTAAAGTATCAAACAAGGTGTGTGGCTGCATTTCCTGATCAGCAAGGATTCTTGGTAAGAATTTTCTCTTGTGCTCATAGTTTTCTGTTTGGGTTCTCTCTGAAAATATAGTTCTCCTTTTTTTAAATAGCTTGCTTAGAATGACAAACTATAATATGGTATTCTTGCATAATTATTTCCACCAAACATGAATTCATGGTGTGCTTTCTTGTTTATGACTAGCAATTGATTAATGTGATAATTTCTGGAGAGTGGAGACACAAGTAAATCTTAGTTATCTAGGGGATATAAAGAATACGAAGTGGTGACCAGTTTTTTTTAAAATCTTGGACTTTGACATAGAGATTATTGTAATTTCTCAAAATGAGATTAAGAAGAAAAAAAGAGAGGAGAAATTTAAACAAATGTTTGTTGATTGTTGATATGCCTCTTTGTCATCAGTTCTTCTATTTGCCACTGTACTTTCTTTTCTTGACTTATGTGATTGTTGATCATGATGCAAGATCATGCATACTCAAGTAATTATTATATTATATTCTCTGAATAGTTAACTAATTATGATTCTGACATTATGATGTAACCAGGTTGGCTCTATTGAAGGGAGGGTTGGCGTACATCATCTGGATGAAAAACAAAATGATAAAAACTTTACCTTTAAGTGCCATAGAGAGGGCACCAGGATATACTCAGTCAACTCTCTGAACTTCCATCCAGTATGATTTTCCTTTGTCTTTTCCTTTTTCATATATATATATATATATATATTTCTGGATAAAGCACTAAGGGGCTAAATAATGTTTGTATTTCTTATGGTGGCTTACCTTAAACTTAAGAAATCTCTTCGTTAGTTTAGTGTTCTCATGTTTCAGTATCCTTGTTAAGAAAAAATCGCTGAGATTGTTTTCGACCTTGTCATCCATAGACTGTGATGTTTTTGTAGAAGTATGGTATTAGTATCATTGGTACAGTCCTCACCTTAAGATTACACGATTTGGATATTATTCTATCTAGTTCAGGTTTCAGATTTATGCTGTCCATCGTTCAGGTTTCAGATTTTTGATATCAGTGGATTTATTGGCATATGCACGAATTTTAGAGTTTCCTTTAAATATATTTCAGTTGATTTTGTTCTATTATATGAGGTAATGAGTTGTGTCGGAAATTGCCACCCCTACTTTAAGTGCGTTTGGATCAGTGTACTTTGTTTTACTTCAGAATTATGACTGGGAATGCCTAATTTTGATATTTTCTATGATCAGTCCGAACTCTTTTTTGTAGCATTCATTATGGTTCTTGTTAGGTTGTTCAAAGAAATGATGGATAAATCTGTGTTTTCATGTTCTGTTACTATTATTTGTAATTTTAAAGCTTATTTGCGTCCCTTGTCTCAGGTGCATCACACACTTACTACTGCTGGTTCTGATGGTTCTTTCACTTTTTGGGATAAGGATAGCAAACAGAGACTAAAGGTTTCTCCCACATCTATTTTCTATTTCTTTTCTCTTTGTATTATGCGCTTCTTAACTGTTGGTTGTGTTCTGATGAGTAAAAGTTGCTGCTAAGCTGGCAGGCTTACTTTGTTTGTCTTTAATTCTGCAGAATCCATATTCTTTTTCTGACATGTCCTTGCCAATTCTCCTACTCTCTCCTTGTTTATATGTTCAGTCTATGACTGATCCTCTGTATTTATATGCGTATAGGTGTCTGATACAGTTTTTTTTTTTCCTGATTTTTCAGGAAATGTCAAGGTGCAATCAACCTATACCTTGCAGTACGTTCAACAATGATGGTTCCATATTTGCATATGCGGTAATTCTCTTTCTTCATGATTGCACAACCAATATGAAGACTCTCTCTCTCTCTCTCTCTCTCTCTCTCTCTCTCACACACACACACACACACACACACACACACACACACACACACACACACACACTCACACACACACACACACCACCTGCGCACATAAATTCACAGCACTCACACATACCAAGACAGACTAATCTATAGCAGTGTTTTCACAACACTAACACATAAATTCACGATACTCTCACACACACCACCTTGCGTCATGACTTCATTGATCTCTAGTAATATTCTGAGGGTTCTCTTATATACTTGTTGCTTAAATTTCCACTAAATTAGTATCATGCTCTACTTAAGATCATTCTCGACTGAGTCATTGTGTAATGTAAATTTAGAAAAAAGGAAATACCATCCTAACGTTTTTGGGTTTCCTCTTTCAAATCTGGGGTCGGGAATGACTTCTTGTGCACATGAATACAATTCATGTTCATCAACTGGTTTAAGGTGGTAAAAGTAGTTATGTTAGATTACATTTTGGGAAACAGAGTACGGCCAGCTAAACCTTTATGAGGAGAGGTCATTCAACTGTACACTATTATGGCATTCTTTTATTATTTGGGTACAAAGGAGACCAGGAGGTTCAAACTTTTTGCTTGATTCTGGGGGTAAATGTCCACTGCCACTGGAACTACAACCCCCCACGACTATATTATGACTTTATAGTAAACCATCCTTGAATATTTGGATTGTCGTTGTACCAAAATTTCAGGCAATGCTTTTTGTGGATGCATTTTTATATTAGTTCTTGAGATGATGATCAACCTTTCTGCAATCTCAATTTGTACCTCCAATAAACCTTATCTCTCGCCTTTGATTAATGTGTTTTTTTTTTCTCTTGTTGTGTGCCATTGTACAATGATGTTTCTTTCTGTACACAAGTGACTAAGTGGTAGAGTAACTAAATGCCTCGCATTGCACCTTTAAATTGATGGTTATGCTTTCTGTACAAGCCAATATGAATTGAAAACTGATTGCACAAGACTCAAACAAACTCTCCCTCCGCATATTTTCTTCTCATAATTTTAAATTGCAGATCTTTTCCAAACTTGAGTTTGCAGGTTTGCTATGATTGGGGCAAGGGTGCAGAAAAACATAATCCAGATACCGCAAAGAACTACATTTTCCTCCATGTGCCACAGGTATATTCAGACAACACATTTCAACAATTTTGTTAATGATGGCCTGAAAATACTCAAGACTGCACGTTTATATGTTTCTTTGGTTGCAGGAAGCCGAGGTTAAAAGGAAACCACGAGTCAACACTGGTGGAAATAGGTGAAGCTGGTCGACCAGCCATGTCGGTTATGAGCTATTTCTGTATATGGAAGTTTTTAGTTACTGGCGTTTGATCAAGTCTAGCCCCTCTGACAGACATTTAGGAAGGAAGTTTTTTTTTGGGGGCCAGAGAGGAAGATTCCCCTAGTCCTTCTTTTGAGTTTCCATTCCCTGTGAAGCTGCTCCCATCACTTTGTTCTTAGACTAGGTTAGGTTGTGCTGCAAATATTCCTTTTCTGGAGCTAAAATGATCTGACGGGATCTTGTTCTTTTGTTATGAGAATTCAGAACCTTAAAAAGTTGAGATATTTAGTCATATACCCATTCTTAGCACTAAAACTATAAATAAACAATACACCATTTAATTTCTATAAACAAACCCAAAAAAAAAACTCAAAAAATAATAGCTGACCATATTGAATTTAATTTTCATTATTAAATTACTTTGATGCCCTATTGAGTGTTTTGAGCTTTTTTATGAGGTTTTGGGGTTGAGTTTGTTTTAAGAAATCAATGACAGTTTTGTATTTAAAAGAAATTATAAGCCTTTTTGTTATGTTATAAATGGGCTTTGGGTGTGTTTCTAAAATCCATTTCATATAGAGTTTTTTTTTTAATAATTTGGGCTCCTATATTGGGTATAATAGTGAATCTTCCTAAAAAGTTTTGGCTAAATTTCACTGACCTTTGATGTTTATGCCTATTTCACTAACCTCTCTCCTCAGATTTAGGAGCTCTTAGAGGTCTCTCTATTTTAGAAGGTGGATTGGAGTTGTATATTTCTAATTCCTCCCTAAAATGTGTGTAAGGAAGTGATTTAGAGAGCCCATTGTGGATGTTCTTAAGAGGATATCATATAGATTTTATGTAGAGAGAAGAAGACAGTGTATGTGAGTGGTGTTTTTCCTATGTGTAAGAGAGAGTTCAGCTAGTAGATTTTGTTCTCTTCAAGTCATTCTCTATTGATTATAGAGATTAGTGCTTGAAATCCCATTTAGAGATATTTAGTTATATACTCATTCTTAACACTAGTATTTAATTTTTATAAACAAACTCAAAAAATGACAGCTGACCTTATTGAATTTAATTTTGATTATTAAATTACTTTGATGCCCTTTTGAATATTTTGTATTTTTTATGAGGTTTAGGGTTGGGCTTATTTTAAGAAATCGATGACATTTTTGTAATTTATAAGAAGTTCAAAGCCTCTTTCTTATGTTGTAAATGGACTTTGGGTGTATTTTTAAAATTCATTTTATATAAATTTTTATATATATATATATTTATTTATAATTTGGGCTCGTATGATAGTGAAGCTCCCTTTTCTTTGGCGGAAGAAATTTCAGAATTTGTCCCGTGGTTTGGTTTTCAAGCTCTCTGTTTTTCTTATTGTATTTACACTTGTTTCCGTTGCACTTGGCTCAACATCCGAAACCCAGTCGTGTAGGAACCGATAATCCGAGTTCTTGTCATTGTCTTTCTTACTGAGGAGGTGGAGAATCTGGACGAGGTCATCCAGAAACCCGACAGACTTGGAAAACTCAGCGGCGATAGTGGCAGCGTTGCATGCTAAAGCCTAAAGCCTTGGGGGAATGCTTGTAAATTGGATTTGCCGAGATCATCGTTATCATCTCATAAGTTCCATATGAGCTCGGATAGTCTTAACATAATTGTGCATTGTTAGTTAGCCCCTGCATGACACATGAGGTTGAAGACGAAGAGCGTTTTAAGATAGCTTTCATATAATTACAAAGAGTAGGGTACATATGCAATATCCAAAATTATAATCTTAAGTCTAAATTGGGCCAGCAAACACTCCAAGCTTTTGCTCTTCATCCCACCTCTCAATCTGCAATGCAACCAACCGAGAAGGCAAGGCAATATCAAATTGTAAGAATGCCAAGAGATTCCCACATAAAAATAAAAGACAATATATATGTAAATTTAGGTTTAGAATTATTTACCCATTCAACAGGACATAACAACCTGTAATTCTTTTCAAACCTCTCGCATTTAGGTACCTTGTCTTCCTCCTTGATACACCTGAATTTGACATTCTATAAACCATTAGAGATCTGAAAAGGGTAGCAACCACCACGTTGCATTTTTTTAATACAAGCGATATTAAGAGAGGAAGAAATCGAACTTAAGACCTCTCATACAAGGATAAATGCTCTTAACCACTTGAGCTAGAAGCCCCTCACCACCACTAAATTTAAATAAGTTGTTCACATAAATATATTTATATGATTTGTTTTTCCTGGAATGGTAATGGAAATTCATTACGTTTTACATCTTCAAGTGTTGGGAGCAGCCAAGGAGGAGGCAAGCAAATCCCAATCACACATGAAACACAAGATTTAGAGGCAAAGTCGGCCACCAAATGAGCAGCCAAAGAACCGAGGGGCAAGCGAAGCCAATCCCAATGACATCCTTTTCAAGTTGTTCATTGAGATCTCTTTAGACTAGACCTGCCGCCGAAGAGATTTTGGAGGTCAACATGATCACTTAGTTATTGGTAACCATATTTGCAAGATTCCACTAGTAGATGACATAAGTCAAGATTTATTTATTTATTTTGAGTATGTAAAAGCTATTAGGGAGGGGGTTCATACAAATATTCATTGGGTGTCTGGGTATCAAACCTCGGCTTATATAAATGGAGGAAAGCTAGAGCTCAACCAATTGAGCTATACCCATTGGCTAAGTGAAGATTCAAATATTTAGCGCCATGTGTAGAGGTTTATTACTAATAATAACTTGGGACAAGAACAATATGAGTGAATATGATCAAGATATGTAGTGATAGGGTTATTTTACTCACTTGTAGTACTGTACGTAACTTGCATAGCAATGCCTCGCAGGTGGGTTATCTTCAACCTGCAGATTATCAACATCCTTAAACATGTTTTTAAGAAATATATGTCGTCACATTCGCAGTAGTTTAGCACTATTAATTATCACTCCAAACGAAACTTCAGGCACAAATTGTAAAAAAAATTTTAGGTACCTAATCGTGGAAACATCTTTTAAAATCAATGATCGATCATGACTCATGATATATGTCTGGTAGTTTTTCTGTTTTGCTACTTTATTACATCATTTTTCTCATATATATATATATATAAATTTCTTCTCTTATGCGAATGCGGGGCATGCACATGTATAAATATATGAAGAAATTAAGGAGGAAAAAGAGAGACCTTGATTTCGGCTGCAGCAGGGTCCTTAGGTTTGGGTTTAGGAGGGGCTGAATTGATGGAGCCGTATTCATGAGCAGGCCTAGGAGCTTGCTCTCCTCTTGCCACCTTGTTCACATCTCTGGCTCTCATCTCGTTATGTGGATCTACTTGGGAAGCGGCCGACATCTCTCTCTCTCTCTCTCTCTCTCTCTCTCTTGATGATTCTCTGCTCTGGAATTTGCCAAGAACAAGGATTTATATATATATATATATGCGTTTATGTGTTTAATTCTAGGCAGCTACGTTTATGTGTTTTTATTCTATCTTCCTGTGCAAAGCCACGTTGCAACGACAAAAGACACTTGTTGATTGCCAAGGGAATGATCTGTCCCTGTGTGGTAGACCATGCAATTCTCGTATTTTTTATTATTTGTCTTTTTCTTGTTTAATTAGACCAAACGGCATCATGAACAAATCGTCTTCCATTTTTCAACTCTCAAAAAACTCTAGCCCCTTTCTCTCAAAAAACACTCTTAGAGCCTTTTTCACTTTGAGGGGTGAAGAAGCCATTGTTCTTCCCCCTCTCCTCTCTTCTCTTCCTCTCTTCCTCTCTTCCTCCTTTCACCTCTTCCCCCATTTTCAAAGACAAAGGGTTTTCCTTATTTGTCTTAGTTTTATTATGATTTTCATCCAACCATTATTAGCAGCTCTGCGGCTCAGCGTCGGATCTTCACCTATATTTCGGCTTCAGATCTCCACCACCATCTTTTTTGCAATTTCTTTATGTTTGGAATAAGTTGCAGAGACTCTTTGGGTTCTCTGTGTAGTTTTCACTTCTCCTTTTGTGAGAGTTTTTCATCTCTTCTTGGTGAGAGTTTTATTTGTATTGTTATGGCTTGGTTTTTTCAAGCTTTATCTCTTTTTTATTATTCTAAGTTTGCAATCTTAGTTGGGATGTCTATGCCAGAGTTTCTTCGATCTTGCCTGATCGTTGATGGAGACATACCTGATTTTCTTAATTTTGATATTAGACCGCTCCGTTATTGTAATGATCCTTTTGTGGCTAGTTTGTATTGGCCCTTTGTGGATAGTAGCTTTTTTGGCTGAATTATGAATGCAATCATAAAATTTTTCAAAAAAAAAAAAAAAAAAGACCAAACGGCTACACTAAAGTGTTTATCACGTACAAAATAAATGAATAATTACTTAATTATATCACTTTAAATTTGTGATAGCCACCTTAGCACAAGTCCTACGGATCTTACAAGCCACATTAGGGTTTAGTATGAAAGGTAACTTCTTTTTCTGTCATTTTAGGTTGCTTAGGTTTTCACACTTGTAGCTTAAGACCAAAGCCAAAACCTAAAATGCTCAATTCTTTGTTTATTCATTTCATTGAAATATTGGACAATGAAATTTGATATTGTTGTACCTTAAGTATTTAAAATGACAAATCCCTTATGATGATACCTAACTTTCTGAAGGCCGACTGAATGAGTCCAAAAACCTCTTAAAGCAAAAAGTCCAAAAAAGGTATAAAATTTAAGTAAAGAAAGCCCACAAGATGGACCGGCACAAATACTAGGCTGACAAGCCCAAGGAATGAACAACCAAAGGTCTCAACCGACTTGGGCTATTGCCCAAGAAATGAGCAAATCCCATACACCGAGCGACTTAGTACTAACCATCCACCTTGAAATAGCCTGTCAACATATATACTCTAGGGGTGGGCATAATTTCGGGTCAACCTAATAGAACCGCCCAACCACACCACCTCCACAACCACCACCTCCACAACTAACACCACCTCCATCACCACCACCACCTTCACCTCCATCTCTTTCACCACCACATGATTAGCACATCACACTTCAACATCATGTTTATTTTAGTCATTATTCACAGTTACAATATTTTTATATTAAAATTTATCAAAAGGCTTTGACATTGCCTTTTGTACTAACAACACTTTAAAAATATTATTTATCAAACATGGAGCTACTTTACTTTATAGCTAATTATTTTCAAAGCACAGCATAATCAATTTTTTTTTTTAAAGTAACAGCAATCCAAAATTGAGCCTAAGTAGAAGCCCAACTCCGCCACTTTGATTTGGTGGAGAAAAATGAAAGTATGAAATGATCTCAAATACACCTAGATTTGGACTTGGGTTGACTTTTTGACCATATTAGTTGAGCGAAATTGAGCACCAACACTAAAGAAACATGTCAAAGATATTCATTTCTAAATTTCGGGCTGGATTGTAACCTAATAGAATTAGAAGATTATGAGGGGTCAACGAAGTCTAGTTTAATGAAAAATGACCTTAATTTATAAACTAGTGGTCTCAGGTTTAAGTCAAATGGGCCCTAAATGCATATTTACAAAAATCAAATTTACAATTCATAGCTGGTTCACGATCATAAAGAGATATTATTGAAATCAAACTTTGACAAAAGGATTTTCTCAAGACAATAATTTTGCCAAAATTTGATTCTAACTAAAACAAAAATACATTTTTTAATCACTATTACCAAAGATGATTAAAATTTTATTAAATATTAATTATGATTGTTATTTTGTAATAAACATAACCACACAATTGATAATGTTTATCTTTTCTCTATAAAAAAAAAAACAATTATTGATTAACTATAACATAACAAGCCATACTTATTTTTAATGAAACGTTATAAACAAAATTATTCACGTAAAAAAGAAAAAAAGAAAAACACTTAGTATAGCCAACCCACGGTGGTGGGTCTTGGGGGCACAACCTTTTTAACACCAGTCCAAAGAAAGATCAAAACTAGGCCAGCCTAAATGTCGGAGAGTTGGACAATAGTGAAGGGAAAAAAAGGCCACCAATTTCACTCATTTTGTCATATTGGGTTGGTTTGGCTCAAACTTTTCTTTGTGAGACCCTTCATTCCCTTTCAAGTTCAACACAAAATACCACTTTTGTGCTTAAGTGGTGCTGCATGACTCAATTCAGTTAACGTTTGGCATTTTTTGTGCTTAAGTGGTGTCGCAATTCAAGTTTTGTCTCTATAACTAATTATATGTGTAGAAATTCCAAAGTTCATACAAATTGAGCAATTTTTATTTTATTTTCTTTACATATGGCCAGAAGTGTAATAGATAGGGGGCTAAACACACCACGTGAGAAAGCTTCAAGCAGGGACGGAGCCACATATAGGCGTAGGATCGCCTTAGCCCCTCAAAATTCATGTAATGGCACCTCAATTAAAAAATTTGAACTTCTTAGCCTTCTTGGCTCCCCTCGCCGACATTTTTTGATCGAAAAGAAATAAATTTAATTAACATGAAGCATTGATTACAATAAAGTCATCAATAATATAATTTATTAATCACGCTTGGCCTTCTTCTAACCAATAATAAAGATCTTGTTGATTATGAATGTGATTGATACGATATTTATTGAAGAATCCACAATTGGTTTTCCGTAATCATTTCATATATATATAAAATTAATTTTCTCTAATTGGAAATATATTAATTTTGTGCCACCAGGTAAAGCGAGTTTGATGAAGCCAGCCTGTTATTGAATATTAAAATCCCATGGAATTATCACAAACACCACTTTATCATCTTCAAAAGTCACATTATGATCATCTTCTTTTCTTTTCCCACTAAATAAATTCACATGCATCCATCCTTGATCCTTTGCGTGTCGACGCTCACTTGCTAATTATATTATAGCAGTCAAGTCACGTATCTTCACAACCAAAAACCATATCAAAACAGAAAACAAAAAGAACAGCATGTCTCATTTCACTTTCTATAAAGACCCATCATCATATAAAGATTCCTTGACAAATTCCAATCAAATTAATATCTAGAATAATAATCTGTTACAAATGTACTATTTTATCGATTACGTTGTTAAACTGTTAATTATGAAATTTAATAGAAATATATTTTCTTTGTCATTGATTTGGAGCGTTACTTTACTTGTTATCAAATCTTGAATATTAAGAATTATATGATTTCGTTTGACATATAACGTTGTCAAATTATAAATTTGAACCGAACGCTCAAATAAGTTGTGGTGTAGCGCGCTCACATGTATGTATATATAAACAAGGCTCCCTCTATAAAGTTACTCTTGTATTCATTAGCTTCTCAAAAGGCCCTTTTTGTGAAAAGAAAGGAAGGAAAAGATGAGGCGTTTCTCTTCATTTTCCAAGATTATCATCACTTTTCTGGTTCTGTTTCATAGCACAATTATGGGTTCTAACGATCTCATCCAACTCTCTTGCAAGAAGGCTTCACAAGGAGATCCAAATTTGAGCTACAAGTTTTGTGTTTCAAGCCTTGAGGCCAACGCCAAAGGCCATAGCTTAGACCTTCAAGAACTAGTCGTCATCTCACTCAACCTCACCATAGCCAATGCCACAAACATCAACTCCACCATTTCAAAGCTTTTGAAGGACAAAGCATTTGACAACTTTGCAAAGGAACGCTTGCGAGGCTGCTCCGAGCTCTACGCTGACGCCATTCCTACCCTACAAGAAGCTCTTTGTGCTTTTCAGTCCAAGGACTTTGCTAAGGCCAATATAGAAGTGAGTTCTGCAATGGATGCTTCTTCTACATGTGAAGATGGCTTCAAGGAGAAGAAAGGTGAAGTGTCTCCATTGAGAAAGGAGAATGATGTTTTCTTTCAACTGAACGCCATTTCTCTTGCTTTTATCAACACTTTGGCTTCAATATAGACGTTTCTTTAGCCTTAACTAAGCAGTATATATATTTCCACAACAAATAAGCCAACATAAGCTCGGCAGCCAGTAATTGTTCTTTGTGTGTATATATATATATACATTTGCAAATATATAATCTGATTTTTTACGCTGTGTTTGTAAATTGTAAGTGCTTTTGATAATGACAATTTGTTTTCCCAACTAACATGACATTGTATGCACATCATTGAATCGGTGGGATTTTTCATCGTAATGATGTAGTGTGCAAATCAAACGCAACGCCGGTTATATTAGGTAACAAAAGTTCAGAGACCAACCTACTCTTGATCTAGTGATTTTGGTACGTTCTGAGGAGCTTTGGCTTTTTGTTTCTTAGAACCTATGGTGAATAGCGGAAGGTTTGATAAAATCAGTTCAATTAAGGAAAATAATTACTAAGCAAGGCTAATTGAGAAGACTCTCACCCTCACAATTCAATGCTTAATTCAATGAAACTAAAACAGGAACAACCTTATCACCATGGCTGGTCCAAGTTGCAAAGAAGATAAACAAGATGAAGCTAAAATATCTCAACAACCCAACAATAATAATAACTTAACAGCCTAAATAATTGCCAAAGCACAGGTTCAGTAGGAGACAACCCTTTCCAATGGACCACAACTTTCTTCCCTTCGCTTCTGAATTGACGATCAAGAAGAGCTTGTGGCTTAAGATAAAGTGTGTCATCAGATTTTCTTCCGATCATTAGGGGTGGGCACGGTTCGGTTTGGACCGGTTTTTGTCTAAAATTAGAACCGATCCGGTACTATTCATCCGGTTTGGTTCGGTTCGGTTTTAATTAAAAAAATTTCAAAAACTGTCCGGTTCGGTTTGAACCGGTTTCGGTTCAGTTTGAACCGGTTTCGGTCCGGTTCCGGTTCCGGTTCGGTTTTGAACCGGATTATAAAAATTATTTTTTAATACAATTCTCAACTGAAATATTATTTTTTTACTTGAAAATTAACAAATTACTCAATTTCATATAAAAAATAAATATTAAAGTGAGAAAAGAGAGATATTTTGACATTGAACTTGGATAAATATTAGGTTTTTTTTAGTGAAATTAAAAATATAGCATTAAATATAAATATATATTGAAATTATATATTTTTTTAGTTTCACCGGTTCGGTTCGGCCCGGTTCGGTTTTTGAAGACATGGAACCGGATCCGGAACCGGTCCAAACCGGTCCGGTTCGGTTTTTGAAGACATGGAACCGGATCCGGAACCGGTCCAAACCGGTCCGGTTCGGTTTTTGACCGATTTTTGACTTTTTGGTCAACTCGGTTTTTTTCCGGTTTGGTTCGGTACGGTTCGGCTCGGATTTCCGGTTCGCCGGTTTGAGTGCCCACCCCTACCGATCATAAATAAGCTCTTCCTGTTCCGATTACTTTTTTTTAATCGTTAGTGGAAGGATATTCAAACTTAGAACCTCTTCTAACATTCCATCGTTCAATTAATTAAGTTTTGTAATAGGTCGAACATGTTATTGTTCATTATCTCATGCGGTTGGCTACAAGAGTTCTTCTAATTTCTGTTTTGTTTTTACATTCCAACCAATGCATTGTGCATGTGGATCGGCTGCCAAGTCACACCATGGCCATGCCAAAGCAATATGTCACAATCTGCTGGAAAGTACAACTCTGTATGGTGATAGATGAATATGTAGATTTTCTTTCATCGAAAAAGACATAATATTCTGAACATGAGATCATGAGCTTATGGAGAAAAGAAATAAGCCACAAAAGTCTTCCCCTATCCACCGTACCTTATCCTCCTCTTAACAAAAGATTTGCCAATTTCCAACCAACGTTGTTTGTAACCCCCACGCTTAGATTGATGTTCAATACGGTCCATTTATGTTTAATTAGCCAAAATATTCCCACCACCACAGATCAGAAATGATTCGAATAAACAGTTTGAACAAACATTTTTGGCTAATTTATGCACATCTCTATAGAATTATCACTCCAACCATAGACAGATGAACGAGTTGAAAGGGACATGTAACCCATTGTTGAGAAACTTGTCCATTCATAACAGGCGTAATGTAAATTGAAGACAAACAGCTCGTGTTGCCAAATGGCAATTCTGTTTTGAACAAATTTCACACGACAGCAATGTGAAAAATCTCGCTTCAAGTAATTTGAAATTACAAAAGCATGCCTCGTTCATATCTTCTTGTTGCAACTAACCCTAAATACAAAACATCAACTCTACATGTCAAGGTAGGGTAGGAAGTTCCACCTTGTCAAAGGAGAAGAAACTTGCTGATCCATAATCCACATGACAAAACTTTAAAGGAATGCTCCCACATTGTCTCTCGAGAGCTTCAAGGTCTAGTTTGGATGGCGGACGAGACCTAATCAAGAAAATTTGGAGTTGATAATTAAAGAAAGAGCAATCACAACTAATTACAAATAAAATAAATTTAGTTAAATTCTCAGAATTCACAAAATATAAATACCTAGTAAAACAAAGCACAAAACATGGATCTCCAGGAGAAGACTTCTTGAAGTTTTTGTTTGGGGCATAAACATCAAAAACCGGTCTTGCTTCATTACTCCGCATCTCATTGAACAATCCATTGGAAGAACTAGTGTCATTGGTTTCGAAGTCCACCGCCTCATCAATTTTAGGACAACCTTTAGAAGAAACAAATTCACACTTACTCTTCACGCCAATTGTAGACCAGGGGATACCATGCTGCCCAACAATGTACCCAAGGGATTTGAGTTTCCTATACGCTTGAAATTCCTCCCAATACCACCTATTATTTTCATCTGAAATCTTCATATATATATCCTCCAAGGAAGTGCTAGTACCACTATCATCCAAGAGACGCAAATGCCCTTTTTCAACTAAAAACCTTCAATACAATTGTTAATGTTAATGAACAATTTCATCTCCACTTGATAAGAAAAAGGGAAATTTCATGATGATAAATACTATCAGACTTTGCTTTTATGCAAAGCATCAATTATTTTACAATTCAAGTTTTGTTTATAGTGCACACCAATTTTAGCTCACATTAAAATTGACTTCATAATAGAGTTTTTGTGGAGCTCCACACAAATTTGTTCTTGCAAGTACCAAACATTTTTATATTTAAATTATTGATAATGAAGTAATGAACAACATATAAAACAACTAATAGGCCATGTATTCTTTGAAAAGCAAAACCTTCAGCTACAAATAGAAGATTCAAAACTTAAGGCTAATTGAGGGGAAAAAGCTTAGATGTGTGGATGGTAAGATAGTGAAATGAAGTGAATCAAAATTTATTAATTCGAATTCTTTGCTGTTAAATCTATCCATATCTTACAAGAAGTTTGAGAATTTAAAAATTTGCAATCTAAAATCACAAACACTATGAGTGCAAGAATCACAATTGAGTATATGTTTCACTTACAAAACTTCATAAATAGAGCAAAAGAGCTTGTTGCCGTTCCGGATAACTCCTATGTTCTTCCAATTTGTACCCTCAAGAACAATGACCTCAGCCATGCCCATCTCATGATTCCAATGTGCTTTGGATATGCAAGACCTAAAAAAGAGTCCAAAAGTTCAACTTAAGACCTATATAGAAAACATCCTGAAACATTATTTACTTGCAGCTTGGATGCAGACTCATCGGTATCACCAACAATCTTTTCATCATTAGCAGCCTCAATTCTATTCAGAGTCAGACAGGATCCACAAGCACATATCTCCCCTTGCCCCATCTAAAACACAGCTGTATGAGTTCCAAACGAATATCGGAGAAAACAAGATGTTAAAAACAAAAACCCAGAAAACAAAACAGACCTTTTGTTTACACAGAAACAGTTTTCATGTTTCAACCTATTTGATTGAAACTTTCTGAATCCATGTTTGGACGCATTTAGATGTTCCCTTTAATATATTTTTAAACTTGTGTGAATTTGGTTGTATTCGTATGGGAGTGATTCTGGATAGGCCAATAATCACTTTTATAGATAATCACTTCTCCCATTTAAGTGGTTTTAAAGGGATTATATGCATAAGTGATTACTCCCAAACGAGCCCGAAGTGTAGGATTTGATTTTCAGCAAACAGAAAAGATTATGATTTCTTTCATGAACAATGACAAGTTGCCAAGTTGCCAGCCATATATGAATTCATGAATAAAGTCTAATGAGACTCAATACGAAATTCTGCATTACACACATATATTTCCCTACTATGGCAATGGCATCCATGATTTTCAACTCACCATTAAACCCGCACTTACAAAAACTACAAGGAGATATAAAAAATTAAAAAATAAATATAAAAAAACCACAGAAAAATTACCAGAAAATCGCACGCCTGTTCCTTCAAATCCTCAGCTTTGAGCACACTAATCCTAGCCTCTAGGGCCTCAACCACCTGATTATTATTACCGCCGCCGCTGCCGCACGCCCCAGCTGCCTGGGGATTCGGGGCGCTTCCTGGGTCAGCCCAAACGGGTGGCGCATCTGACTGGTGACCCGACCCGACTCCTCCACTACGGTCGTCCTCGGCGCCTTGAGTGTTGAATTTGAGGGAAGTGAAGGCGTCGTAGACGGTGCCCATGTTTGGCTGCGACGTCGTTTCAGAGATAGACTATTTAGTGCCTGTTTGGTAAGGGAAAAAAAACAATTATTGTGAATAAGTGCTTTGGGAGGGAGAGCAACTAGGCAATAGCCGTTGAGGAGGCGCTGGGCTCTTGGGGTTCAATGAAATTTACAAACTTCCGAAAATACCCCAATATGTTTTCTTTCACGCTCTCCATTCCACTTCCCGCGCCATCTCTTCACAGAGCTCACTCTTCTCCTCGTCTTCCATTCTTCATTAATTTTTTTTTTCTTGTTGGATCAATTGAAGCAGATTCCTGAGAAGCCACAAGAATCAGGTAAGAGGGCATTTTTTTTTAAAATATATATATTTTTCTTTTTCCAATTTCGTTCTTCCCTCTCTCTTTAATTTCTAGGGTTTTAACTATCAATTGTTGTTGCTGTTGGTTTTCTATATTGGGTAGTTTCCATAGTCACTGAATTGCTCATGATAACATTTATTTTTATTCTGCTCTGTTAATTTAGGGGATTTACATCATGGGTAGCTTTGGTTACTTAGAAATTTATACGACCATACCATATCTTCTTCAAGGGTTTTGTTAGAAGTTTCTGGTTGTGTTTGCTCGTCTCTTGGGGACCTTTGTCTGGTGTTGAGACAGAATATTATTCTAAAAGGTTGTTTGCTCAATGTTTGGTGATTTGGCTCGTGATCTCCTCTGTACTTGCATCAGCTGCATGTGAAGGTTCAGTAAATGATGGCACATCTGCACATATGAATTTCAATCATATGTGCATCAGCTCCATTGTTATATGGCATTGTTTTAGTACTCTGACTGTCAATCATACTATAAACTAAATATATTAGAGACATGCATTTATTAGTCATTTATTATGTAGCTTTGTGCATAAGGACAATTTGAATTGCATCTTACAGTTTTCATCTTTCGTTTTTTTCTAGAAAGTGGAATGGATTCAATGGAGACATATTTGCATATGGTTAGTAGTTTATATTGTTTGTATATCTGCATATGTTTTCGGTCTCATGGGGCTGAGTTGCATCTTACAGCTCTTGTATCATATTAGACATATTTGCATTAGCATGCTTGAAGTGTTTTTGAAATCCTTCACATATCAATTTGTGCAGGAATTCTAAGCACTAAGATATGGCAAAAATTCAGAGTTTCATGATTTTTTTGTTAATATGTGTGTGTGTGTGTGTGTGTTGGGCGGGTAATTGTTGCTCTCTTACAATATCTTGTTTTCCCCTTTGTTTGTTTTGTTTGTTTAGGGTAGCCTGATGGATGATTATCAGGAAATGGAAAGGTTTGGCATGGAGAAGGATTATGAGGACAGTCAATGGATTGGCGGCGAGTTCTATTATCGCAAGCGCAAGGATAAGCGCATCCAGACCAAAGACGATGTACTCTATGGCATATTCTCTGCTGATTCTGACGATGATGAAGACAATGAGGGCTCCAGAAAGCGCAGGAAAGACCAAAAGGTCGACCTCACCAAGCCCGTCAATTTTGTCTCCACCGGCACCGTCTTGCCCAACCAGGAGATGGACACAAATTTAAAGCAGCAAAATGATGACCTCGGTGCTAGCGGCGTTGGAACTAGTGGCCTTGGCTTTGGTGCCGCTACGGGTTCAGGTTTGGGTTTTAATAATTTGAATTCCGGTTTGGGTTTGAATAATTCGAATTTAGATCCCACTGGGGGAGAGGAGGAGGATGAGGAAAACGACAACAATTTTCTACCAACGGCGTTTGGGAAGAAAATAAAGGAGGGAGCAGAGAGGAGACAGAAGGAGAGGGAAAAGCTCAAATTGCTCAAGCAGACTACTAGTCAATCTCGAAGTCGTAGAGATTCTGAGGAATCTCAGTTTGGACTAGGAGGAGCAAGGGGGGGCGACGGGGATGGGGGCCTGGGGGCCTTCGAGAAACACACCAAGGGCATTGGGATGAAGATGCTTAAGAACATGGGCTACAAAGGAGGTGGACTTGGCAAGAATGAGCAAGGGATTCTCGCTCCTGTTGAAGCTAAGTTGAGGCCAAAAAATATGGGTATGGGTTTTAATGATTACAAAGAGACTGAAATCAAGCGGTCTAGCTTGCAAGAATTGGAAGCTGAAAAGCCGAACAAGCCTTTGTCCACTGCCAGTGCCACCAACACCACCAAAAAGAGGCTTTCTTGGAAAAAGGCCGTGGCCAACAGGGCTAACAAGGATCAGTATGTCTCTGCCAAGGAGTTGTTAGCCAAGAAGCAGGAAGAGAGTACTGAGGTCTTTGTGCACAAGGTAGTTGATATGCGTGGACCCCAGGTTCGAGTCTTGACCAATTTGGAGAATTTGAATGCTGAAGAGAAAGCCAGGGAGGAGGATGTTCCCATGCCTGAGCTACAGCATAACTTGAGGTTGATTCTGGACTTAGCTGAGCTCGATATCCAGAAGATTGATAAGGATCTGAGGAATGAGAGGGACACGGCGATCAGCTTGAACCAGGAGAAAGAGAGGCTGGCAACGGAGGTGGCCAGACAGAAGCAACACTTAGATAGCTTGGAGGATATTATGAGTGTGTTAGACCGATTGGGAGAAGAGAATGTCATGGGAACATTGACGCTGGAGTCACTGGCAAAGGGCTTTGGTGACCTGCAGAAGAGATACGCTGATGACTATAAAATATGTAACTTGTCGTGCATTGCATGTTCTTTTGCTCTGCCTCTGTTTATCAGGATGTTTCAAGGTTGGGATCCTCTTAGGAACCCCTCGCATGGATTGAATGTGGTATCCTCATGGAAGCATTTGCTTCATGGAGAGGGGGAGAGAGAACAGTACCTTGATATCTTTGATAATACAATGTCGCCTTATACCCAGTTGGTTTCCGAGGTTGTGGTACCCGCAGTGAGGATTGCTGGCATCAATACATGGCAAGCCAAGGACCCTGAACCCATGCTTCGCTTTTTGGAGTATTGGGAGAAATTGATACCCTCTTCCGTCCTTCATGCCATATTGGATATGGTAGTCTTTCCCAAATTGAAGGACGCAGTTGATTTGTGGGAACCTCACCGTGACACTGTTCCCATCCATGTGTGGGTGCATCCATGGCTACCACTCTTGGGACACAAGCTGGAGGAGTTGTATCACACAATACGCTTCAAGTTGAGTAATGTTCTCGGTGCATGGGACCCCAGTGATGCCTCTGCCTATGCCATACTCTCGCCGTGGAAGAAGGTGTTTGATTCAGCCAGTTGGGAACAGCTCATGCATAGATTTATAGTACCCAAGTTGCAGCTTGTCCTACAAGACTTCCAAGTGAACCCTGCCAATCAGAGACTTGATCAGTTTAATTGGGTGATGAGTTGGGCTTCTGCTATTCCAATTCATCTAATGGTAGATATGATGGAGAAGTTTTTCTTCACCAAGTGGCTACAGGTTTTGTATCACTGGTTATGTTCGAAGCCTAATTTTGAAGAGGTTTTGAATTGGTATAAAGGTTGGAAGGAACTCATTCCTGAGGAGCTTCATGCAAATGAAAGTATCCGATATCAGCTTAATTGTGGTCTTGACATGATGAATCGGGCTGTTGAGGGTATGGAGGTGATCCAACCTGGTTTAAAGGAGAATATTAGCTACCTTAGGGTGCTTGAGCAAAGGCAATTTGAGGCACAACAGAAAGCAGCAGCAGCACAAGCAAACTTGGGTGGCACTGCTCACATGGATGGCATTGGTAATGAGATGAGCTTGAAAGATGTTATCGAAGCCCATGCACAGCAGCATGGTCTGCTATTTAGGCCTAAACCCGGGCGGATGCATAATGGTCACCAGATATATGGCTTTGGTAATGTAAGCATA
Organism: Prunus persica; assembly: GCF_000346465.2. NCBI lineage: Eukaryota > Viridiplantae > Streptophyta > Magnoliopsida > Rosales > Rosaceae > Prunus > Prunus persica. Next base: position 5,174,969 of record NC_034013.1, on the reverse strand, counting down.
ATAGTTGACTCTCTAAATCAAAAGGTATATGCCCAAACAGAGGAAAGCTGGTCTCTTGTATCCCTTGAAAGGTTGCTTGACATGCACAATAGTTCTCTTACAAGAAGACGCTGAGTTTTAGAAAGGCCTTTAAGAGTTGAAGGGATGTGTGGTGACTCTGTGCTGAGAATGGAGCTGGTGGATTAGGTTGTATGTGCAGTAGGCGTTGGTCATGGATCGAGGACTTAAAAGATTAGCTTGTTCATTATTTTTCAGCCTGTCTTTGCCAGCCAGAATATCTTTTGTAAGGATTGATACTGCAAACTCCAACTTTTTCATTCATTAGCTTAGTTTTGCATTTAAATTTACTCCAGTATCTAGATTGTATAAATACATCTTTCAATTCTTTTGGGCTTCTTGTAAAAGTATTGCTTTTTGATTGCTAAATTTATTTTACAGTACAAATTAGGATTTTGACATTTGCAGTGCTCTGTCTTGGCTGTTGATGAGAAAAAATGTAACGGGGTTTTGGATGAAGCTTGAGAAACATTTTATGAAGACTTCATATTGCTTTCCAAAAGCTAATTGATGAACTTGTAACGTTCAGCATACTAAGTGGTTTGTACTTTCTTCTTTGTTTACTTGTATGATAGGTGTTATCTGTGACAACTCGGAATCGCCTTTCTGAGCTTTAAGCAGATGTATATAGTTGAAGGGCTACTCAAATTTAAGGTTAAACCTGCGCATGAACTCTGTTGCACACCTTAGATGTTCCTAGAATTGTATGAATATTTCTTCATTTCAGATTCTAATCGTTTTGGTCCAGAGATATAGGTGATTGTTGGCCTGCAGTTATCTGATTATAGTTAGAAAAGGGTATAATTACTGAGTGATATCAAATGATTGTCTTTAGAAATAGGGATGAAATGAAGAAATTAAGGAGTCGTATGTTGATGCATCTTTGTAGTGAAGATATGTATTGTCTTTCATGTTTTTGTACACTTGAATTTCTCGGACTCTTCACAATATCATATTCAATGCATTTTTTCATATATATATATAAGCGATATTGAAGAAGAGGGATTCAATTTTTCATGTAAAATTATTGCATACCATTCCTATAAGCGATAGTGAATCACTTTGTCTCCAAATTGATTTAAATTACAACGTTATTTGGGGGGGTGGGGTGGGGTGGGGTGGTGTTTCAGTTTTTATTCAAAGTAGCGATGACCAAATTTGTCAGCCCAATTATAAAAAATAAAAAATAAAAGATAAAAAGAAACCACCTTATTTGGGCTCATCCCGGATTTATGCTTGCGTAACATGTATTTTTTCTCAAACCATAGTACAGAAAAATTTAGCACAAGAAAAAAAAAGAAGAAGGCGGCAATATATGTTACATTCTAGGAAGCTTCCTCTAAAAATCCCCTTGCATAGCAGAATTCATATTTAGAACCATACCCTATCTCACTTGCCATCTACCAGCAAGAAAACCAAAGGGAAAAAAAATGTATCACATTTCTTTCTTTTTAAACTGCTGCTGCTTGTTTTTCCTTGTAATTCCTCATTCAAAATTCTCCACCATTGCTGCAACAGCTGTTGATATAATCGACCAAACCTGCAAAAAATGCACAGATGAATTTGACGTCATTAGCTACAAGGTTTGCGCAACCTCTCTCCAAGCCGTGCCTGTCAGCCATGTGACTAATCTTCAAGGACTAGCATTGATAGCAATGGAGCTAGCACTACAAAATGCAACCAACACACTGTCCACCATAGAGAAGTTCTCGAGTAACAAAAGTTTCGATCCTTTTGCTCTGGTTTGCTTGAAGGACTGCTTGCAGCTATATTCGGATGCGATCACAACACTGAGGGATGCTGTTGGAGCATTTCTGAGGGAGGATTACGACACGGCAAATATCTGGGTGAGTGCAGTTATGGAAGCACCAACTACATGTGAAGAAGGGTTTAAGGAGAAGGAAGGTGAAGTGTCTCCATTGAAAAATGAGAATTACAATCTTTTTCAATTATGTGATATTGCACTATGCATAAGCCACATGCTTAAGTACTTAGGGTCTACATTCTTGACAGGATGCTCTGCAACTTAATTAGTCTTTGTGTTGATTATCAATGTTCCTTGTTGAATAAGAGCTGCTGCTCTGCAATTATTTGAATTTTCTTTGCGTATATGATTGCTTGCAGCTGAAGAAAAATATGATCCACTTTCCCTGTCAATATAACAGGGACAGGGAGAATGTGCCAAAAGAACAGAATTTGTAACTCTGTGATATGACCCTAGAGACCCAATTAACAGCAACATTTCTCTGCAAAATCAACTGTAACTTTTCTTTTCCCTTCAAGATTTGTGAATCTAACCATTCATCATTCAGCAAACTAACATGGCCACATGACAAATCTTTTGACATGAAAAAGACTAGTCTGAAAGGTCATGACCAGTAGGGCCTATGTGCTGCGAAGCTTCAATGCAGTTTCCTTTCAAATGTCAAGCTCCCATGTTGTAATTGTCCTGTAAAGTAGTAGATGGCTTGATCAGTGGCATGGCATCCATGTGACTTCCCAAGTACCCAAGTACAAGGCATCACAAGACAACACCATCCACTGTTCCAATTCCACATTGATACATACTTGTGCACAGAAAGAAAAAAAAAGGATGATAAATGTTTCCCTTGATGGATCATTTTCACGCAAACCAAATACCTCCGAGAAGTGAATCTAGTTCCCCAACACCACAAGTTTGCGAAGTGATCAAATCATAATTTTTTTGTATAATTATGATATTCTTCAGAAATACATCAAAATGCTAGTTTACTCTAAGATCATTTTATAAAAGTTAAGGGCAGTCTTTCCGATCTCACCATGCCTACAATGGGTGAGTAGAGTTTCAGTCTTTATCTCAAACCATTGCAGGCATGGTGGGATTGGAAAGACTGCAATTCCTAATCACAATCAGTGAACTCCAAAGCAATTGCAGAAAGAGGGCATTATCTATCTGGACTAGGACAGTTAGGAATCAAACTTCAACTTGAGTGAGTATTTAACTAAATAATGAAAGGATAATCTAGCTCAAATACTTGTGTGCCATAAACAAGGAAACAATCCAGCAAGTAATATTATTTGAGCAAACCCTGAAATTCCTAAAATGATCAAGTAAACAGAGACAGAGAGGCCCCTGACATCGACACTTAGTCTATAGCATTGGCAGCACCCACAGTCATGGGCCACAAGTAAGCACATCTCTTTACCAATTGGTCTGGTAATAAAAGCTACTCCAGTAACCAGGGCAGAGATCATTAATTCAGTAATGACAAGTGATGAAATGAAATCCAAGAATTGTGAAGACAAAGAGAACAATTCTTGTGCAAACAAAGATAAGATAAACTATGATGATCAGAGAAACATATAACCTTTGGCCAGCAAAACATCAGTAAAATAACATTACTTGGATAAGCTGAAAAGGGGCCTGGAATTGTTAAGCCAATTTCGGGCATAGCACAATCAGAAAACAGATTTCAAAAACAGTAATGGTAGCGTTATTTTTCATGATTAAGCTGTACATGGAGATACAATGACACCAACATTATCTGAGCAATAACTTACAGCTTTGGACTAACAGCCCCTCTAACTATCACTCACAAAAATTATATAAATGCTACCTTTCTACATATTCACCCCCAAAAGATTGCTGAACATACAATCCTGCAACGTGCTAAGTGTTTTTATACAAATTCAGATGTCACCTAACAAACCAGAAATTGAACCCAAAAAAGAAAACCTCAGCCAGAGGTCTCTTAAGATAAGATAAAATGGAACAAAGCACAGAAATCTAAAAACCTTTTCTTTATTTAGGTTTCCACCAAACAATAGATGAGCCCCAAAGCAGAACATCCTTTGCTGTGGACGCCAGTCAGATTAAATGTCTATAAAAAGTTTGAAACTCCTAATAACTGCATGTGGCTCGTCTGTGCTTTCACTTACCAAGGCGCTGCCTGTGACTCAGCATGTGAGAGGGGATGTATAAACAAGATTGCGCGCTGTTGCATGAAATCAAAAGGTCATTAAAAAAATATCTCATAACTTCCTGGACAAAATAACAAGATTTTGCCAGATTTTGGAATTACCCTAAACTAGTTTGCTCCTTGACAACATCAACATTATGCATATACAACTATAAAACAAATTGGCAATTTTTTATAGGCAATACAACTTTAAAAGACAATTTCATTTGGTTCTCAAAAGGATTATAAATGAAAACACTAACAAAAGAAAATGGGAATCTAGATTTTTACAATTAATGGTGATTTGTAATTATATTTAAAAAAAAAAATTCAAGCAGGGTACTTCCAGTTTCAAAAGGTGCTCGTAGCTGTACTTTATCTCTTTCGTTTCTTAACAACAAGGTGAGGATTGTAGGTCCTTCTTTTTTTGGGTCGGTGGATTGTTGGTCCATTATGCAAACAACTACAACTCCAACATTGGAAAATACTGTAAGATATGAAACATGCTTGTCCAACAGCTTATTGAAAATTGAAAATTGAAAATTTTTTTATAATTAAAAAAAATTTGCTGTCCACAAAAGCAAAATAGATCAGAAAGAATATAACTAACCAAATATCATTGCCTTGTTGACAACATACAGCTAACATTTCTATAACTTGCCCGCATGTGTGCCAGTAAAAAGCCATCATAATGACGTGCCAAATGAATAACTTCAGCAAAATACTGTGCCAGTAAAATTTTTACATTTGTGATACAATAAACCGTTCGCCATTTTCCTCTTCTTCTTTAGTCCTGTGTTCAAGTTTATCCTGGTTCGACCCCAGCAACAATAGTTGATCTCTTTCGGTATTAATGCTGCTACCACTACTGACCAAGGAAAGTTGATCCATCATGACAGCATTCCTTTTGTAGTTCCAAACAAGCATTGAAATGTAATCCTGAGGTGAAACAAGACCTTGATCCATGATGCAACTACGCTGCTCCTCTATAGTTCTTGGATCATCAAGCCTTATATATTCGAGCAATGCCTTCTCATGATCAGGTCTCCAGTTATTTGGGAAAGGGCTGTAATCAGTCTCAGGTACAAGAGACATCCTGGTATACTGAAGCCCATCAATTGACTCAACAAGACCCATCCTCAACAAATTATGGTACTCAGATGACTGCCCCTTCTTCTCCTTCAAAGGACGACTCAAATTCCTAGAACCTATCTTGTACACCTTTGCACGCGAACGGAGCTTGTATTTTGCTGCATAGAGCTTTGCAAGTGAACCCCTTAATATGTAAGAGCAAAAGTTAACAATTTTTTTCCGATTATCTGCATACTTATACCACTCAACCATTGTGGACAGAAACTTGTTCATTTGTGCATTAGTATGAGCTTGGGTGGCATGAAACATTCTGAAACAAGGCTGTGGGTCTGGATCCCTATCCCCCTTCAGAAAGCTCAACTTCCTAAATTGCTTGATGCACTGTTTCAAGCTTGCTGTAACTGACAAAAGAGTGCCAACACCCTTCTCACTAATGATTTTCCCACCAGTAGCAGTGTAACGAAGCGTTGGGTACACAACTCTGCGACACAACACATGATCTAGAAACATTATACCCTTTGTTATGTGTTCTATAGGGAGGCTCTCATTATCAAGCTTGAGCATGTACTTCTGATCACAAAACTCAATCAACTGTTTTCTCAATGTAGCGGCATCTGCTCGAGGTCCTCGGACACCAATCAAAATATGACCACCATATCGTATGTAATCCATCTTTCTGGTCTTATCTGGGCCGCTTGTTGGCACAAATTCAGGCCAAGACGTATTTCCCTGTTCTGCTTCACCTTCCGGGCTATTCCATATGACATCACTCTTTGACGGATGATAAAATGCCTTGATCTTCCCCTCCATCCAGCGGTCCAACTCATCTAGACAAACATTAGCCAAAAGGGGACTAAGTATCCCACAATGACCCCAAGAAGGAAGCTTCTCTGCCTCCTCAGGTGCAAACCCAAAAAAGGTCTCCAACCAATATGGGTCTGGCTTGGGTTCATCCTCTGCCAACACCCTCTTCTTCTGATATTTCCTCTTCTTTTTCTTCTTCTCCACCCCATCATCCTTAGTCGTGATCACTGGTGTAACCAAGGCCGCCTTCAACAAATCAATCACCTTCTTATCCCTCACATCCCTGATCAAAGCATTTATCACCAACCCCACCTTTGTCCCATCCAAGATGGTACTCAAATCGCCCTTTATATACCACAAGTACCCTGCGAAACTCCTCCTAATCACCCTCAATGCAGTATGTGCGGTTCTCCCAGGCCTAAACGCAAATGACTTTTGCGAGAACCGGGACTCATATATCGGCTCCAAAATCATAAGCAGCACTTCCTGAACTAACCTATCTTGAAATGGGGTTGGCTGTGTGGTCGTCAAGATGGCCTTAATTTTCCTCTTTGACAACGACTGGTAATCGGTCTTATCCTTGGGTGATTTTATATAGAATTCTAGTCTAGCCCCCCACCTAAACCTACTGTCAAGAACAGCATTACGAAGTGCTAACAAGTCCTCAAGAGCTGCCCTCTGTATTGCACTGCGGGGCATATACGCACCCATCTCATCAGCACAAACCTTCTGGTACGCCAATACCCACAACTCCAACCGCCGAAGATAAGAGGACAAATTGGTCGCAATCCTATCAGGTTCTCGAAAATTCTCAATCCACATTTGGGATATAACCGAAACCCCATCTTCTTTGATCAAGTTGGAGGGGTCTTCAGGATCAGGTGGCCGCCGGCTCACCGGAGAGTATGAAAGAAAGCGAAAAAAGGCGAACCCACCGGCCCTAGGATTTGAGGGGTTGAAATGGGAGCAGAGGAAGAAGGTGGTGGTGTGCTTGGTGGTGGTGTTGAGGATAGAATTAGAATTTTTGAGAAGTTTGTGGGTGAAAATGGAAAGGCGGCGATGCATTTTGGGATTGGGAGCTCAATTAGGTCATTTTCTGGGTTTGATTTTCATCAACTAACTACAGAGCAATAGCAGTGATTGAATAAAACATACTGATAGAGAGAGAGAAATTTGAGAGCTCACTTGAATAGTTTATTCTGGACTTCAACAGCTTAACGTCGTCGTTTCGGAGCAAGGAGCAGTTCAACAGAGGTTGAAGACGACAAGGAGCCAAAACCTCGGCTTAAACCCTCTGTCTATGTGCAGTGCAGACCTGCAATTTCTTCTTTTATTTTGACTGTAGTTGTGACCCTTTTTTTTCTTTTGGTCAGAATTGTGACCCTTTAAGTTCTGGTATTTATAATTTGTCCTACGAACTTATCAAACATGCGGAAGTCGGATATTTTGGAGATGTGTTATAAAACTAGAATAATCAGTTGATGAGAAGTACCACTGTAATATTGGGAGTGAGATTATATTTCTCTTTGTAGTGTTTACACTGACAGGATTTCTCCTCAGATAGACTCCACTCTTTCTCTTCTCTCTGACTCCCACTCTTTCTCTTTCTTTCTTCCGTTCTTTCTTTCCTCACTCTTTCTTCTCTTCTGTCTTCTCATTTCTTTCACTTTGCAGGTTGCCTATTTATAGGCAGATTGGTGCAACTCTAGTAAGAAAAAGTTGCCGACAAACTCTACCCAAAGTCTCCAAATGAATAGTTAGTGGGCTCCACACAAAAACTTTACAACACTCCCCCTTGGAGACCACATGTCCCTAGATTGGTTGCCTCATTAAAACCTTGCTTGGAAAAACCCAGTGGGAAAAAACCTAAGCGAAGGAAAAAGAGTACAACTTTATTTGGGACATAAGGGTAATGCGCTCATGTTGCCTCGTTAAAACCTTGCTAGGAAAAACCCGGTGGGAAAAAAAACCTTAGTCGAAGGAAAAAGAGTACAACGCGCATATGTCCTGTGTTAGAGGACTCTTGAATGCTCCCCCTAATTTTGCATGCTCCAACTTGATTTCTTGCAGAGTTGTCGTAATCCGATGCCATGCACTAATTTTTGGAATGTACATTTCGGCAATGATTTAGTGAAGAGATCTGCCAGGTTATCGCTTGAGCGGATTTGTCTGACTTTGATTTCTTGAATCTTCTGGAGCTCGTGTGTATAGAAAAACTTTGGTGATATGTGCTTAGTCCTGTCACCCTTGATATACCCTCCTGTGATCTGAGCAATGCAAGCTGCATTGTCCTCATTCAGGATTGTTGGAGTGTCTGTTGTTGAGGGTAGGGCACACGTGCTTCGGATGTGATGGATCACCGACCTTAGCCAAACACATTCACGACTGGCTTCATGGAGGGCAAGTATTTCTGAGTGATTGGAAGATGTGGCCACTAGTGTTTGTTTCGTTGAGCGCCATGAGATTGCAGTTCCTCCGCATGTAAATACATACCCAGTCTGTGATCGTCCTTGATGTGGATCAGAGAGATATCCTGCATCTGCATAACCAACAATACTCTGGGAGCTGGTCGATTTACTGGAATAGAATAAGCCCATGTCTGTTGTCCCACGAAGGTATCGTAGAACATGTTTGATGCCGGTCCAATGTCGCTTTGTTGGAGCAGAACTGTACCTTGCTAACAGATTTACTGAAAATGATATGTCTGGTCTGGTACATTGTGCCAGGTACAATAAAGCACCTATTGCACTAAGATATGGTACTTCTGGACCAAGGACCATTTCATCATCCCCTTTTGGACGATATGGGTCTTTCTTAGTGTCAAGCGACCGAACGACCATTGGAGTGCTAAGTGGATGGGCTTTATCCATGCCAAACCGTTTCAATACCTTTTCAGTATAATTTGATTGATGCACCAAAATTCCATTAGCGCTATGCTCAATCTGCAAGCCAAGACAATATTTTGTCTTTCCAAGGTCTTTCATCTCAAATTCACGTTTGAGATAATCAGCAGTCTTTTGAAGCTCTTCAGAAGTTCCAATCAGGTTCATGTCGTCGACATATACTGCCACTATCGCAAATCCAGACTCTGATTTCTTAATAAACACACATGGGCAAATAGGATCATTTGTGTATCCTTCCTTCAGTAAATACTTACTGAGACGATTGTACCACATTCGTCCAGATTGTTTTAGCCCATATAATGATCTTCTCAATTTAACTGAGAACATGCCCCGTGGTTTATTTCTGGCTACTTCAGGCAGCTTGAATCCTTCTGGAACTTTCATGTATATATATGTATCCAATTCTCCATACAGATATGCAGTAATGACATCCATGAGTCTCATTTCAAGTTTTTCCGAAACCGCCAAACTTATTAAGTAACGGAATGTAATTGTGTCCATTACTGCAGAGTACGTCTCCACATAATCAATTCCAGGCCTTTGTGAAAAACCTTGCGCAACGAGTCGCGCTTTATACCTTGAGATCTCATTTTTCTCATTGCGCTTTCTTGTAAATACCCACTTGTAACCTACAGGGTTCACATTGGGTGGAGTTGGAATAATATGTCCAAAAACATTCCTTTTTTCCAAAGAATTTAATTCTGCCTGGATTGCATCTTTCCACTTGGGCCAATCTTGCCTCTGTGTACATTCATTAATAGAGCATGGCTCAATATCATCATCTTTTATGATCTCAGCAGCCACTGAGAATGCAAATATATCATCGATGATCATCTCATTTCTACTCCACAATTCATCAGTAGACGCATAATTTATGGAGATTTCTTGACTTTCAGGTACAGTTGCCACTCCAGGGGCACTTGTCTCACCAACGACGTTTTCCTTTTCAGGAAGTACCTGTCCCTTTTTGGGGGCATTTGAATTATGAATTGTGGGCTCTCTATTTATTTCATTTGGATTCATTTTGTCCATCAACTTCCTCTTTCGAGGAACTGAATCCTTTGAGCCTAGTGGTCTGCCATGCTTCAGGCGTGCAACAGATGAACTATTTGCTGGCACATTGCCTTGTCCATTATGGACATCAATCCGTGCGGGTGCATTTGCAGCTGGGATATGAGATTTCGTCACCTTTGCTGCATCATTAAATGCATCTGGCATCTGATTTGCAATACTTTGGAGGTGAACGATCCTTCTCACTTCGTTTTCGCATTGAACAGTATGAGGATCGAGATGAGACAATGTGGATACATTCCATGATAATTCATGTCGTTTTTCAGGAATGAGTTTGCCTTGTTCTTTAGACACAGATTTTTCTCCACCTAATGATGGGAAGATTGTCTCATCAAAATGGCAATCCGCAAACCGTGCGGTAAAAATATCACCCGTCAGGGGTTCCAGATATCTGATGATAGATGGTGACTCAAAACCAACATAAATTCCCAATCTGCGTTGAGGGCCCATCTTAGTACGTTGCGGTGGTGCAATGGGCACATATACCGCACACCCAAAAATTCTCAAATGTGAAATGTTTGGTTGATTCCCCAATACGAGTTGTATTGGAGAATATTGATTGTTGGCGACGGGCCTCAATCGCACAAGTGATGCTGCATGTAAAATGGCATATCCCCAAGCAGAAACTGGCAACTTTGTTTTCATTAGCAAAGTGCGTGCTATCAACTGAAGGCGCTTAATTAAAGCTTCTGCCAAGCCATTTTGAGTATGCACATGGGGAACAGGGTGTTCAATGTCAATGCCTAGTGACATGCAGTAGTCATCAAAAGTTTGAGATGTAAATTCACCAGTATTATCGAGTCTGATTGACTTAATGGGATAATCTGGGAATTGGGCTCGTAATTTAATTATCTGAGCTAAAAGTCTAGCAAATGCCATATTCCGAGTAGACAAAAGACAAACATGTGACCATCGAGTAGATGCGTCCACCAAGACCATAAAGTACCGAAATGGTCCACATGGGGGATGAATAGGTCCACAAATGTCCCCTTGAATTCTCTGCAAAAATGATGGAGACTCAACATCAACCTTCGGTTGTGATGTTCTGATCACCAACTTCCCTTGTGAACAAGCTTGGCAAAAGATGTCACTTGATAACATAATGTGTTTAGTCAACAAGGGATGTCCTTTAGAGTTGATGATGATTCTACGCATCATGGTGGATCCAGGATGACCCAACCTGTCATGCCAAAGCTTAAAAGCATTTGAGTCAATGGACTCTTGGTCCATGACACTATGTGCCTCAATTGTCCGTATGGTTGTATAATACAACCCTGATGAGAGCGCACAAAGCCTCTCCAGTATACGCTTTTGGGTATCACTGGAGGTAATGCAAAGATATTCCATGTTTTTCTCTTTCTTTGTTTCAACATGGTAGCCATTCAAACGTATATCTTTGAAACTCAACAGATTCCTTCTGGAGTTAGATGAATACAAAGCATCTGGAATGGACAGTATTGTTCCATTTGGTAACATAATTTGGGCTATCCCTGAGCCTTCAATCAGATCTGCAGGACCTGATATGGCTGTTACCTTTGCTTTTGTAAGCATTAATTTTGAGAAATACTTCCGATCTTGAAGGATCGTATGAGTAGTCGCGCTATCTGCGAGACAAATATCTTTGCCATAACCTTTGTTTTGAGGGCATCCATAATTTACATCCATGCCTTCAAATAAGCACACACACACTGTAATCAATAAAGAAGAAAACATTACCACTTTTATTGGATGAAAAATTAAACAACACTTCATCTAATACAAATAGTACATTAAGGAATTTAATCTAATTCGGACTCAGAAGCTTCATTCCCTTTTTCAGTAACAAAGTCAGAAACATCCAGATGCGTCTTGTTTAGCTGACGCGATATTTCTGATGAGCCATCTGTGGCTGGTGGAGCATGATCAATAAAATTTATCTCCACTTTCCTGTTCTTAAGTGAAGCTTGATAGAGATCCGCCAAATGCTTGGGCGTACGACATGCGCGCACCCAGTGTCCCTTTGCACCACATCTGTGACAAGTGCTTTCAACATTTCTAGGCACATGGCTCATCTGTGCCTTTCCCTTATTACGGGATGTATTTTTGCCATTCGTGGATGGACCGCTTCTTGGACCAAAACCCTCTGAACGAGCACCACGATCTTTTCTGCTTCCTTGCCAGCGGCCACGCTTGCCCCCTCGCCCACGTTTGTGGATACTACCACGAGATGAAGTGGCATTCACTTCCTGAGATGCAGCATTTATTTCAGGAAGTGGTGCTGAGCCTGTTGGGCGAGATTGGTGATTCTTTAATAAGAGCTCATTATTCTGCTCAGCTAACAATAGGCAGGATACAAGTTCCGAGTACTTCTTGAAACCGCTATGTCTGTATTGCTGCTGAAGGAGGACATTTGAAGCATGAAAAGTGCTCAGAGTTTTTTCGAGCATATCCTCCTCAGATATATCTTCCCCACATAGCCTCATTAATGAGGTAATTCTGTGCATAGCAGAGTTATACTCGGACACTGACTTGTAATCTTGAAATCTCAAGTGAGTCCATTCGTATCTGGCTCTTGGGAGAGTCACCATCCTCTGGTGATCGTATCTTTCACCTAGAGCTTTCCATAGAACCAACGGTTCATCAACCACCACATATTCGCTCTTCAGCGCTTCATGGATGTGGCGGCGAAGAAAGATCATGGCCTTCGCATTCTCTTCAGGCGAAGCATCATTCTCATCTACAATTGTTTGTCCGAGGCCATTGGCTCGTAGATGAATTTTGGCATCCAGGACCCATGATAAATAGTTGTCCCCGGAAAGGTCCAAGGCAGCAAACTCTAGTTTTGCCAAATTTGCCATCCGAAACTTTAGGCTCGAGATCTGGGACATTAAGCCACTTATTAATAGGGATTTCAGGCCCTCATTATTCAGGTATATTAATTGATGATAAAAATAAAGTGCTATGAATTTGCTGGTATGGACGATAAACCCGCACCATACCTTAAATAAAATTAAATGTGCGGTAAAGTAAATTTATAAAGTAAATTGTTTGCTGTATGGACGTTAATTCCGCACCATACTTTAAATAAAAGGAAATATAAAGTATGAGGGTTAATTCCACATCATACTTTTAATAAAAGTAAATGTACAGTAAAGTAAATTCATAAAGTATGAGGGTTAATTCCACATCATACCTTTAATAAAAGTAAATGTACAGTAAAGTAAATTCATAAAGTATGAGGGCTAATTCCACATCATACCTTTAATAAAAGTAAATGTACAGTAAAGTAAATTCATAAAGTATGAGGGCTAATTCCACATCATACTTTTAATAAAAGTAAATGTACAATAAAATAAATTCATAAAGTATGAGGGTTAATTCCACATCATACTTTTAATAAAAGTAAATGTACAGTAAAGTAAATTCATAAAGTATGAGGGTTAATTCCACATCATACTTTTAATAAAAGTAAATGTACAGTAAAGTAAATTCATAAAGTATGAGGGTTAATTCCACATCATACTTTAAGTAAGAGTAAATGTGCTTGTATGGGCACTAATTCTGCTCCATACTTTTAAATAAAAGTAAAGGCATGGACGATAAACCCGCGCCACCCTTTTAAATAAATATTGCCGTATGGGTAATAAACCTACTCCATACTATAAATAAAATAAATGTGGGGATAAAAACCTTCACCTGAGAGCTTCTCGTGCTGATAACGTGTTATAAAACTAGAATAATCAGTTGATGAGAAGTACCACTGTAATATTGGGAGTGGGATTATATTTCTCTTTGTAGTGTTTACACTGACAGGATTTCTCCTCAGATAGACTCCACTCTTTCTCTTCTCTCTGACTCCCACTCTTTCTCTTTCTTTCTTCCGTTCTTTCTTTCCTCACTCTTTCTTCTCTTCTGTCTTCTCATTTCTTTCACTTTGCAGGTTGCCTATTTATAGGCAGATTGGTGCAACTCTAGTAAGAAAAAGTTGTCGACAAACTCTACCCAAAGTCTCCAAATGAATAGTTAGTGGGCTCCACACAAAAACTTTACAACAAGATGCAGGTTTTTAGTTTTTTCACAAAACCCTTTGAGGTTCACAAACATAGTTTGAGGTTTAAATTGTTTTCTCAAAATTCATTTTTATTGATTTCTCATCCAAAGATAGATAATTTTATATAATCCAAATTAACAAAGTTACCTTTGAGATTAGATTGCACATACATTTATTGGGGTTAATTTTCTCATTTGTATAAGTTTTTCTATATTATAAAATCATCAATTTTTGGACAAATAATCAATGGAAAGGGATTTTGTAAAAAGAATTTGAAACCTCAAAAGTGTTCTTGTAATTTTTGAAACCTTAAGGGTTCGTTTGGTAAGGCGGATTGTCATGGATTGGACTAAATTCTGGGACTGTCTTGGATTGGCTTGGCCTGGCATAAGTTGGATAACACTTGTACTACGTTTGGTGTAGATTTGATTGGATTGTGACTAAATTTTTTAATAATATTTTTTTGAAAAGTAAGTTTTTTAAATATAATTTTTTTACTTTTCTTCTTCTTCCTCACAACGAAAAATGAAACTCCCTCTCTGTTCAGTTTCTTTCTCCTCCCCTGCCTTTAGCTCCCCCCTCTCTTTCATCTTATTCTTCTCCATTGTCTCTCTTCTCCTCTTCTTATGTCTAATTTTCTCTTTGTTTATTAGTTCTATTTTTGAAATCATTTATGTTTCTTTTTTTGTTTTGCAATTTGTTTTTTGGATTTGCAAAGAGAAGTAGAGAAACGGAGTTGAGGAAGAAGGGCACATTGATGATGCAGTGGGTTTGTGTGTGGTGTTTTTTCTTTGAATTTCAACTGGGTTATGGTTGATTGGGAACAATGATGTAGCGGCTTTGGTAGATCTGGCGAATATCTGGGTTGTGGTTGGAGGAGAGAGAAAGTATCTGTGGTAGGTGGCTCTGTTGGCTCTTGATGGTTGCGGCGAGTTCAGCGGGTTTGTTGGCTCTTGGCTGCTTGGGTGGTCGGTGGTTGTGGCTGGTTGCTTGCACTTGGGTGCGGAGGTGTGATAAGGAAAAGAATGCTAGTGAAGGCTATTCCTCCCTTTCCACACGGGTCTCACTAAGAACACCTAAGGAGGTGTTTTTGGTGGGGCCAGTATTAACAGTCCCACTTAAAACTAGAACCAAATGAAAAAAAACAAGGGATAAAAATTTGTCCAATCCAATCCAAGCTAAGAAGGTGAAACAAACGGGCCTTAGGAGTATTGTGAGAGCACCAAAAATCTCAAGAAGTGTTAGTATAAATAACTCGATATTTTTAGGTCTAATTTTTAGACCCATATGTTTATTTTTTAAAAAATTTAATTAAAAGATTAGTTTCTTATGTTAAATTGTTATCTATTAGCAATCTTGTTAACCATGGCATTTTATAGGTTGAATGCTTCACTTTTTCATCTTTTGCCTATATAGGGGAGGATCCATGACATAAAGTTTGAATGAGTTTCTATAATGATTATATAAAATATATATACATATAGGGAGAGTATAGACGAGTCTAAATGGGTTTCTAAAAAGATTTTTAAAAAAAGGGAAATTGACCTAAATACTCACTAAACATAAACCTTAATCAATAATAGTCACTCTATAAAACTTAGGGCTCGTTTGGGAGTGATTCTAGATATACCAAAATCACTTCTATGGAGAACCACATCTCATGTGCTTCTATATAAATGCTTTAAGTGATTTAAAGTGATTCTTGGCAGAAGCACTTTCCACGTACTTATCTATAAAATCACTTAAAACCACTTAAAGTGATTATTTGAAAAAGTAATTCTCCAGATAAGTGATTTTTGGCCTATCCAAAATCACTCCCAAATGAGCCCTTAATCGTAAATACTCACTTTCTAACCTAAAAATACCAAATTGCCCTCTATATAAATACTTCAATATTCACCATTTTTCCCCTTGAAAAATTCATTGTTTGAAACTATCCCAGCTCTTCTCTCCTCTATTGCCCGATGAAAGGAAACACAAAGAATCTAACCAAGCAATTCAAACAACATCTAAATTAATTGTCTGAATCTGATGCTAACTATCCTAGCCCATCTCTCCTCTCTCACACTTATCGATTTTCTGATGCATAACAAGTGATGTCTTGGGATGACTTGCCTCTCCAGTAGGATGTGTCCTACATTGAAGGACCAATTTTGATTTTGGCCTATGAAACAAAGCAAATGTAATACCCTAAAAAATTCAAGGTGAATTTTTGTATTTCAGTATAAAAAAAAAATTATGGTGAGGAATGATTATGGGTATTTTATTAAGTGATTTTGGATTGAGAATATTGGAGTAAGTGTGTTAATTTCAAGTTGGACAAAATGCCCTTATCTAACATTTTGTGAATTTTATGAAGGACATTTAAGGAATTGAAGTGAGACCATTATGATTCTCATGTTGAACGATAGTATTCGACTTAGTGAACGCGTAGAAAATCGTTTCTGAATTTTTGGCCAAAATGACTAAAATACCCCTACATGTGGAATTTTTGATCTCCTCGTCTTGTGGCCTTTGGAATGAAGGAGGATTGGCTTGATTCTGGGTATTCCTCTATAAAAGTTTGGATAATTCCTCCAACTTGGATTATAACTTTGAGAGTATGGATCATTTCTTGGACCTTGGTTGTAGAAAATAACCAAGTTAGCTTGTTCTTGCACAAATTCTAGATATGCAATCCCCAGTGGACAAGCTATAGTAGTATGGTCATGAGTTTCACAGATGGTACACATTTCATTCGGAAGGTTTCTTGAGTTCATTACAAGAATAGCATCTAGTTTTTGTCCTAATTTTGAAATCTGCACACTAGAAGCATAATTAGAATTACTAACAACACGTTTACCTCTTGTATCAATGTGTTGGGTCTTCATTGCTATTTTCTCAAAGAACCACCTGCAAAATTAGTTACAATATTATGACTAGAAAGTCCCTTATAAAATATACGCATTTGAAGTTTCAATGGAATCTCATGATGAAGACATTGATTGAGCAGCCTATTGAACCTCTCCTATGCTTCACAAAACAACTCATCATCTTACTGTGCAAATAATAAGATCTTGTCCCTAAGCATGTCGTTTTTTTGGGGTAGAGAAATATTTTTTCAATAACTTCTTTTGAATGGCAGCCCAAGAACTGAGTGAACTTGACTTCAAAGAATTTAACTAATACTTCGCTTTATCCTTTAGAGTATATGGAAACACTCTCATTTCGAAGTTGATCTTCCGTCACACCTGTCAAGGGAAAAGAGCTCACGACATTAAAACTATCATTTATATGAGTTAATGTATCTTCATTAGGTAAACCATAAAAGGAAGGCAACATATTAAGATGAGAGGATTTAAGCTCATAGTTTCGAGCTACGGTGGGCAGCAAAATGCTTGAAGGGGATGTTGGAATTGTAGGAATACCAAGGTATCTTATGTACTAATTGGCAACCATCTATTCTTCTTCTTCTTGGTTTGAACTTGTTTTAGAATTCGAAAGTGAAGAACCAGGAAGGTAAGTGTGAAGAGCAAGACTTGTAAATGTGGCAAGAGCTTTCTCTTTTGCAGTTGACAACTCTCTTTCTAGTCAATATTCCGAATTTCATAGATCACCTGTATGGGTTGCAACGTTGGTCTTCCTTCCAATGATCTAGAACATCTGAACAAAGAACTAACTTGTTCAAGGAATGGTCTTTTAGGCATAAACTACCAGAAACAAAAAATTGAATTAATTAGAAAATACTAAAAAGAAAAGGGTAACATTGGGCACATAACCAGGGAAGAACTTTCGTTCAGTCCCTGGTAACAGCCCTAAAATTGTGTTAACTCGCAATTGTACGAGCCAATTAGTAGTATAGTAAGACAAGAACGAGGTCGTATCCATGAGGACCGAGAAGTTAAACTTAGTTACATACTTAGATTACATAATTCAAGAAAAACAGGAAGTTGAATCTAAAGCGAGAGTGATTGTGATTGTGAAAACAGATGAAACAAAACGAAATTGCGAACAAAATCAAAGTAAACAAGTGTTTCAAAGAATGGTCTTAAGGGTTGGAAAACAAATTTGGAGACTAAGCCATTCGATTCACCATAACAATTCAATCCTGGGTTATAAGGATTCAAGTGACAAGTCTAATTCAGATTCAAAGATTGATTCTAGCTAAACCTAAATCAAACATTTGAAATTCATTAAGCATAGAAGAATGTTTTAAACAACCAAGCATGTATCTAATCCCTGTTGTCGAATGTCCATACATACTCTTCCTATTCATAGTTCAATTCGAATTCAAACAAGCATATTAACTTATAAGCATAATGAATAAGAACCAGAATCTTGAATTGAACTTAAAACTTAAAACTTATAAACCCAGAATATTCATGTTAGGTTACATCGAAACCCTATATATGGATTTAGCTACTCATAATACTAAAATAACATAAACCGAACTGACAAAACATAATGAATACAATAAGAGTAGAAAACCCTTTTCTAGAGTTCTTGTGGTTTCCAATGCTTCTCCAAGAGGTTGTCCACGTCTAGAAAGATGTATGAAGGTTAATGAGGTGATTTGGGATGAATTTGGGTGAGTGAAAATGGCTGAGGAAGAGGAAATTCTTAAGAAAATGGTAGAGAGGCTTGCTAGGATAGTTTTGGTGATTTGGGGTTGTTTAGAGTTTTTGGTTGATTCTTGAAGTGTTTGGGGTTGTGGGAGTGTTTTGAGGGTGATTTCTGAAGTGGTTTGATGAATGATAGGAGTGTAAAGGATGGAATGAAGGATGGATGAATTGTGGAAGTGTGTATCCCTGGATGTGGTTCATTCCTTTAGCGTGGAATGGAAGTGGTATTTATAGGGAGAAGGAAAGGAGAATTCTAAATTGAAGTTTACCTCTACCAACAACACTTCACCTAACACACCAATGCATTTGAAAATTAGTTTCTTTTCTTATTTGGTTGCTGGACTTCATCTTCTCTGCTCACCAACAAATCTTACCAGAAACAATAGCTCATGCATAGCTCAGCATGACCAAGCAACAAGTAGCTCATGCTTAGGTTAGAATGACCAACAATTTTGTGGCCTCATAACTTGGGTTTTCCTTCAGTAAATGACAACTTGAACCCTCTAACTTGAAGTCTAGGATGTCATCTTTTCCAATCACATGTCATTTGGGCCAATCTAAGGTCGGATGAAGATGTTAGGTCCGAAACAATTTGTTAACTCAATCCAGTTTTGCACGTTTTTGCACCATTTTACATCTTTTTCTATCCAAACCCACTAATCCTACCCAAATCTCAATTATCTGAATGACAAACACAAAAGAGATTAAAAGCACAATTTTAACCAAAAAACATAACCAAATCAAAAGTTAGAAGGGTACGAAATGATATACAATTATGCAATAATCAACGGGGGAAGAAAAGTAGGGGTTGACAAGAGAAAAGGGGTATGAGGGTGATGAGGGAAGATGAGGAGGGGGTTGACGAGGGAAGTGGAGGATAGGGGTGATGGGATAAGATGGAGAAAAGATGTCATCCTGAACAAACGCTAACAGTCGCAACGAGGTTCGATAAGCTATGTATCCATATCTCTCTTTCTCTCTCTTCTCGCGACCATCTTTCTTCCTCTTATTCTCTGTGTCTATGTTGCGATATAGATCAAATCTGGAGAACTCCCTGCTATCCTCGCAGCTGTCGGTTTCCCAGTGTGGTGGTTCAGCATCAGTGTTGATATTCGCTTAACCGAGAGTTTCGATTTGATGCTCGCATTGGCTCAAAATCGAGTCGAGCTGGACCAAGCCCAACCCTAATCATAGGTTAATGAAATAGTTGGCTTATAGAATAACGAATGTATGAAAATGATAGGCAAACGCAAATCAATGTTTGGGTACCAGATTGAGGAAAAAAATAATTAAATTGTAAAAACTGAAACTTATTAAACTTTTGAGTAGTAAAGTGAATTTTTCACTCCTTTTGTAACCAAAGTGTTTTAAGAGCTACACTAAGGGCAATGGCCTGAAAAGCTTTTGGCCCCTTATTTAATTATTGCCGCGAGGAAAATAATCAAACGTGACCGAATAGCATAGGCAAATGGTCGTACTTCTTGGTATGATTTTTGTGCAGTGTGCTAGTTTTTATTGGTCGTTGACGACCGTGAAAACAAAGAAGATGTTAAGCGACTTGGTCATGACTTGGCCAAACGATCAAAGCCGATTTTGGGACGGTTTCTTAGTTGTTGGGTTCTTAGTCTTGGCAACAAGACTACTTGCTTCGTGTTGAGTTTCAGGTGTTGCCGTGCTTTGTTGTCGAGATCTCTTAAGTCATCTTTGAGACAAGATGAAACAAAGAGTTAAGAAATAAAATGACTTAGATGGTGCTAAAACGAACTTTACTAAGAACAAAGCTTCTTATTGATATATTGGATGAATGATTACGAGGGTGGTGCTCAAGAACTTTGAACAAGCTTAAGGGTTCTTGGTGATATCCTACATTGAGTCCTAAGAAACTAGTAAAATTATCCTAAGTTTTGTTTAAGAAATACATTGAATAGAGTTTCGGCTTGATTTTTTTTTGAGAGATTGATGATGATAAAATGAAAAACTTCCTCTGCTATTTATAGGCGAGTCGCTCAAGAACCTCTGCCACTGCACAAAATTTTGCGTGAGTTATCGTCCCATTATAGAATTTCACCTCGATCACTGGTCTTGAGGTTTTACTTTATGATAGATGATTCTTTTCAAGTTTCGAGAAGTAGTTCGAAGTCCCATAATTCCTTTTGTCATTTGCCTTGAATTCAGTTTATCGAGGTAACACGCATGGGGAATCTTTTTTAGCCAATGCTTGTTCAATTTTGCTCAGTCGGGACTCCATGGGCAGTATAATTTGGGCCTAATTCATGACTTGGGCTTAGCCTTGTTATCCAGGCTAAGGTCCTGAGTCACGGTCTTGGGACTACAAGCCCAGCCACCTATTTTGCTTTAGCCTAGATTGTCTTATGGGGAAAGATTTGGGTACAAACAGGTTTGTAGCTCAAAGTGGTTAAAAGTATTTACCCGTACACGGTACATGCGAGGTACTAGGTTCGATTTCACCTTCCCAATATTTTTTGTATCAAAAATAAAAAATAAAATGGCTAATGACTGAAATGGTCCTTCAACTATTGCTCCAGTATCATTTTGGTCCACTAACTAAAA
Organism: Prunus persica; assembly: GCF_000346465.2. Taxonomy (NCBI): domain Eukaryota; kingdom Viridiplantae; phylum Streptophyta; class Magnoliopsida; order Rosales; family Rosaceae; genus Prunus; species Prunus persica. Next base: position 5,153,902 of record NC_034013.1, on the reverse strand, counting down.
TTTTCATTTGAACCGTCCTTCAACTCTTTATTTTGTGTGAAGATGGTCCTACCGTCAAGTCTGTCAATTTTATTGTTAAATTGAGGGGTAAAACCATCCATATACAATTACCAAACTCATTCCTCATCTCACGACTTCAACCCACATCTCAACCTCTCTCATGACTCCAACCCACATCTCAGCCTCCTCCATCCTCAACCCAGCCCTCCTTCCCCAACCCCTTGATCTCTTGGAAGAAATAGCAACTTCAAGCCCAAAGGAGCATCGCAAATCAGACCAACCCAATTCAAATATAAGCCATACCCAACAAAAACAACCCCATATTAGATTTGAGTTGGTGGAGAGAGAGAGAGAGAGAGAGAGAGAGAGAGAGAGAGAGAGAGAGAGAGACAGAGACACCCTTATTCATAGGTTTTCATTTGCGTAGCTTTTGGGTGGTAATTATCGTGGATTTGGGAGAGAGAGAGAGAGGGTGCGGGTCATGGTGAGAGCAACTGGGAGTGGTGAGGTGACGGTGGGTGGAGCTGAGAAGGGGGATGTTGCGAGGTTAGAGATGAGGGTGAAGGGAGGTTGTGGGGTTGCAGAGGTGGGGTTGGGTAGTGCTGGGTTCATTTGTTTTGGGGGTAATGTTGGGTTTTTTTTGTTTGAGGTTACTTTTTTTAATTTTTTGTTATTTATTTTTGTATTTATCTGATTTTAAAATTTTTAATTAAGTTAAACAATAGATAAAAAAATTATTACTTTTTAAGTCCATATCAGCAAAAAAAGAAAAAGAAAAAAAGAAGCCATGTTGGCGGTGAGATTCAATTTTTTCAATTTTAAAATTAAGTACAAGTTCCTATAATAGTTTCCTTTAATTTTTAATTATTGTTTACCCTTTTAAAAATTTTATTATTTTATTTTTATATTTATGTGATTTTTGTTTGTACCATATCTGACCCCCCACTCGCATCATGACACATGAAAGGTGAACGAGGCTGAAACCAACTCGACGAGCCACGCCAAACGGTCAATCGGCATACACCACCGATTCATACATAGTCGTGAAGTCAGTAAGTGCTATCGACCGACTCACCCGCACCAACCTTCGGCACACGATGCCGAGCGACCAGTTAGCACATCCAGTCGATTCTGATAGATAACCTCGGAACTCCTGCCAGAACCTGTCAGGGCACGTGTCGACCATCGAAGACACTCCCACGAGGTCCACATCGAAACTAAGTACTAAGAGTATCCCAAATGTTCTCTATAAATAGAGCCCCTTGGCCCAGCTAAGAGGTAAGACTGTTTACTTGACTTGTGCTTTCACACTGTTAATAGAATTGCTCTTAGTCACTAACTTTGGCATTAGAGGGTCTTCGGCCAGCGCCACACCTGTGTCTTTGACCTCACCTGCCGTTTCTTTCTCCAGGCCAAATCCAGCATCATGCCTCGAGGAAGGACGCCACGGACCAAAGGCTTCTCGGTTCCAAACCATCCACATCACCTGTAAGTTAGTTTTATCTCTATTTATTTAGTTTTAGAGCGAACAGATTGGCACCGTCTGTGGGAAACTATGTTCGTTGATTGGCTCATATCTCTCTCGACCGAAAATGAATCCACCTACTTCCACAGCATTATACTGTTTGAATCGGTACACGATGTCGTTGCATTGATCCATAACCTCTTTGTCCAGCAAAACCGTGAAATTCTCTGAGTTTTGGTAATCGGCCAAGGCTTTCGCCTTCATCTCCTGCAGTTCAGCCGTACGTGACCGTTCGGCTGCGTCCATCGCCGCCTTAGCCTCTTGTGCCTCCACTAAGGCCAACTCAGCTACGACCAATTTGGATGAGAGCTCTGCGATCTTTGCCACGTTCTCGTTGGCAAGACGACCGGCATCCTGAATGGCTTTGCTAGCCTCAGCGATTCTCGTTTGGCTGTCCTCAAACCCCTCCCGATGCCGATCGGCAATGTTTAGGGCTCGCTTCATGCAGAGCCACATCTCCATGTCAGCCTGCCAAAATAGTAATCTGTCAATATAGATTTCAAAAACACTTTCAAGTTACAATTTAAATCACGCACTTATCGCAGCCTGAAGTAGGAAGGCTCGGCAGGCCTGTTCGCGTACCGTCTTCCTCGGCAGTTGCTCCAACTCTGTTATCTCCATTTGAGCACCAGCGATCACGGAATTCACGAACGGCACGACCTTACGAGGACATGCCATATTCACTAACCCGACGTCCTCTTTTGCTTCGTCATCGGGAATCAGAATGGCAGCCCCCTCGTCCGGCCCCTTGGCCTCTTCGAAAGAGGGGTCACATCGAGGGCACCCTCGATCTGCCTCTTCTAGGTAGCTTGGAGGTGGACCTCGCGAACGGCCTCGGCCTCGGCCACCCTCTTATCCTGACGATGATCGGCCGTCGTCACCTCTGCAGCCGAAACTCTCTCGGCCTGACGCGGTGGCTTTGCCCTCGGCTTTGAGGGACCATCCTTTTTCTTCTGCTAAGGTGCCCGAGACTCTAGCTGCCTCTTCATCGCCTCCGTTATCGCCCTGCCCCCCGACACTACAAACAAGGTAAAAAGAAACAAAGTCAAACAAGGAATGTCGTGTAGAAATAGAAATGATACCATACTTGCCGAACGGCATCACTTACTTTGCTCCTTCTCTTCCCTCTCCTTATCTCTTTTGGCGTTCTCTGCCTCAGTGATCAGACCTGCCTTAAAAAGGTTCCCAAATTCCTGAAGTACCGCTCGTCCTCAGCAACCTTCCCTGGGACCTGCTCGATTACTTCAACCTCCCTCTTTGTTGCGATCGACACTGATACAAAAATATACAACCCAGGTTTGCTTCGGCAGGTAAAAAATAAAAAAAATAAAAAAAAAAGCCCGAATGGCATCCTATAGCCAACCGACTGTTTGGAAGAAGATGGGGATATACCTCTCCACCATCACCCCTGGTGCCGATTCCCAAGCTCCGGAAACCAGCACCCACGCCACGTCTTCTCCGAGTTCGGCACCCCCACCACGAAATGTCCACGTTGATTCGCAGCTAGGCAGTTCGCCTGAACTCACACCCCATTGGTCAGCGCTCTTCGCCCTCGTCACGCTATACAGGTAGGTGAACTGCTCGTAGCTTGGCTCTCCTTCATCGGCTATGCCGAATGCCGTGATCATCCTAAGCAGTGTAATGCAGAAGTTTGGATTAAACTGTCCAGGAGCGTAGCCGATTTGGGCTAGGATCTTCTGCACCGAATGTCTCAACGGCAGCCAGAGCACATGTTTGAAGGCATCGGTTAAGAAGACCACCTCACCATCCGGGTTGCTCAAATACTCCAACAACCTAGGGATCCGCATCACTACCGAGTCCGGGATGTGATACTCCACCCTAATTTTGGCCAACTCCGCCTCGTTCAAGGCGTTCATCTCTAAGAAATCCACACCAAAAAGGGGCCCTTTAGCTTTACCATCGATACCCGTTGCCTTCCGGTCACCACGGTCAACACGTTTTCTCCGGGATCGGCAACTGATACATCAGCTCGGTCTCCTCGACTCGACGACCGGATGTCGATGGCTAAGAGTTGTTAACCTCAACCACCTCCACACTTGAAGTGCTCCTAGATTCGGTAGACATCTCTGCACCCCCTACTCCCTCGGCGCCCTCAAAATCGGCACTATCCACCCTTGCAGTTGAGCTCTCTGACGCCGATTCTCCCTCAAATGCTCTTGGGCTATCACTATAGTCTGATTCCGTATTTGACATCTACAAACAAAAGAGAAACGACACTAAATGCCATGCCAAAATCAAACTCCTATCTTACATCCCAAGAGCTCATGTTCATCTACGTTCATCTATGTTCATACATGTTCATACAAAAATTGAAGGATTTGATTCAACTCAGAAGAAAACATGGCAGCATACCTTGTTTACACGGTGGTTGGAGAATGCTGGAAATTGCCTTCACCTTGAAAACCTTGCTGGAAATCATCTAGGCCGTTGCAGTGCACTCGTCGGAAATTGCCTCTCACAAGCTCCGTTTGCTCTCAAAGTTTCAAGTACCGCTCCTACCATCTTTTCGGTCCATTTATAGGATGAACCTAGCATCGGGAAACGAAACGATGCATGTCGCACATGCACAGAGAAGCCCAAGAGTCATCGCTTCCCACTTGAGCGAGCGCTTCAAATTCTCTAAGACTTTCTTTTCGAAACGCAACTTCCTCAACGAACGACATGCGCACAGTGGTCGAGTTCTCACTCACCTCTCGTGCTGAGCGGCAGGAGCACATTGGTCGAGTTCTCACTCACCTCTCGTGCCGAACGGCAGGCACACAGTGGTCGAGTTCTCACTCACCTCTTCTCACTCACCTCTCGTGCCGAACGATAGGCACACATTGGTCGAGTTCTCACTCACCTCTCGTGCCGAACGGCAGGCACACATTGGTCGATTTCTCACTCACCTCTCGTGCTGAACAGTAGGCGCACAATGGTCGAGTTTTTACTCACCTCTCGTGCCGAACGGCAGGCGCACAATGATCAAGTTTTTCTCAAAACGTCAAACACTTTCAGCTCTTGCTACCGTTCCCTTCCAATCTTCAACCTCCCCTTTGCTCGGGGACTACATAATCACCATTGGCATATGACAGAAGACGCTCGTGCCCGGGTCAGAATTCCGGAACTCAAGGACACAAGCAAGTCCCCAACCAAAAAGTCCATTCTTGATCGGAAACTTAGGGGACTCCTATTTGTACCATATTTGACTCCCCACTCGCATCATGACACGTGGAAGGTGAACGAGGCTGAAACCAACTCGGCGAGCCAAGCCGAACGGTCAATCGGCATACACCACTGATTCATACATAGTTGTTAAGTCGGTAAGTGCTATCGACCGACTCACCCGCACCAACCTTCGGCACACGATGCCGAGCGACCAGTTAGCACATCCAGTCGATTCTGATAGATAACCTCGGAACTCCTGCTAGAACCTGTCAGGGCACGTGTCGACTGTCAAAGACACTCCCACGAGGTCCACATCGAAACTAAGTACTAAGAGCATCCCAAATGCTCTCTATAAATAGAGCCCCTTGGCCCAGCCAAGAGGTAAGACTGTTTACTTGACTTGTATTTTCACACTGTCAATAGAATTGCTCTTAATCACTAACTTTGGCATTAGAGGGTCTTCGACCGGCGCCACACCGGTGTCTTAGACCTCACCTGCCATTTCTTTCTCCAGGTCGAATCCAGCATCATGCCTCGAGGAAGGACGCCACGGACCGAAGGCTCCTTGAGTCCAAACCATCTATATCACCTGTAAGTTGGCTTTATCTCTATCTGTTTAGTTGTAGCACGAACAATTTTAATTTTTTTTAATTAATTTGAACAATATAGATTTTTTTAAATTAATTGTTAGGTCAATCTCACGGGAAAAAAAAAAGGGCCATGTTGTTGGTGAGATTCAATTTTTTAAAATTTCTAAGTTTTATAATAGTTTCCTTTAATTTTAAATTATATATTATTATTTTATTTCCTAGAGACATTTTTACCTCTCAATTTAACAGTAAAATTGATAAACTTTAATGATAGGACCATTTTGATACCAAATGAAGAGTTGAAGGACCATTTAAATAAAAAATTTAATTAGTGAACCAAAATAATACTGGAGCAATAGTTGGGTAACCATTTCAATCAATAACCCAAAATAAAATAAAAAACTATACACAGGCTTCACATAACCCGACCCGTTTACATGGTTTTAGTTGTTTCTTCGTCCTTGAAAATTTGATGCGGAAAGCACAGAATTACGAGTATACAAGTTACAACCCAGGCGAAGCCACAGTCGAATTCTCCGATACCAAATTTTAATACCAGAAACCCTCTTAAGCTGAGTTACCCTTCAATTCATTCAGTTTTTTTCCCTCTCCATCTCTGTGTATCTGATCTGGGAAAAAATGGCACCAGTGTCAGCTTTGGCAAAATACAAGCTGGTTTTCTTAGGGGACCAGTCAGTGGGCAAAACCAGCATCATCACCCGCTTCATGTACGACAAATTCGACAACACCTATCAGGTACTTTCACAATATTATCAAATCCCAGCTCATTTGAATGTGAATTTTATAATTTGCAGCTCAGATCAATTTCAATGACTTTTTCTTCAGTGCTGAATGCTGATCTACTTGTTTGGATTTTTGGGTATTTTTAATTTATTTTTTGGGTTTTGTTTTCAAATCATTGGAAAACTTAAACTTATAAGACAATAAATTTTTCAAGATTTAAGTCGGCCTGTTGAACTTTCTTGCCCGTTGTCACCAACCAACCATTCAATGCTTGTGCCAAGCGTATGGTTTTACATTCGCAAGAGAAGGGCATTTTTTATGTGCTGTGTTAGAGATTGCCCATTTCAATACAAATATTCAGTGGATTGATTGGATGGCAGTAAATTTTTAGCGTACATTACCTGGTTTCATATCAGAAAAACATAAGAAATATTACAAAGGCAATAGAGTAAGTTTTTGCTAGGTTGTCGACGCGAGCTCTACTAGCAATTAATACCCATCCCTGGGTTTTGGTGATATTGTTAAAGAAACTGCAGGATTTGTTGTTGCACCTCTTGCCTGCCCACCTATTGTCACACTTAAATTGGCTTTGAATATTTGCTCCATTGGTTTCAAACCAAATTCCACCATTGCTGCTGATTGGAACATCCCACTAGGCTAGCGGCCTAGGGAGTCTTGTTTCTGTATGGTTGCTTGCTTTATTTGTTATGATTCTCTATTGCTCTTGATCTCTTTGGTTTGGTCCTTGGACCTTCTTGTACATTGTACTAAGGCACTCCCTTCCTTTTGGTTTTGAAATTCATCCAGTTATCCATAGAAAAAAGATATTGTTAAAAGCATTGTGCTTGTAAAACGAATGAACTCAGGATGTTTGTATGGATCACTATGAGGAAATGAAATTCAATATGGCTTAATGACTAGGGACTGAATTTTTGAGAGCACGATTAAAGAAATCTTGTTTATTTGCTCTCAAATCTATTGTAATCCTTATATATAACTTATATTAATTAGATCTGCTATATGCCAATAAATATCATGACCCATGTATGTACAAAAAGGAAAGCAACTATCGACCCATGCTAGGCACAAACTAAAATATAACTCCTGATCCATGGCTAATTAGTAAATTATCCACAAGTCCAGGGGCATGACCTCAGTCACAAGATATACTGGTTTTTTGTCCTTTTCTTGCTGCTTTTGTTTTGAGATTTGGGCTATGGATGGTTGCATGACATTGATTTCAGTGATAGAATCCATTATTGATTAAATTTGTTGATGTTAAGTTGATGATGATGAGGATAACTACTTTAATGGAATTGGTCGTTTAAATTGCTTGTACAGACCATTAGAGCCCTAATTCTTTGTTGACCACTTTCCTTCTTGGGAAACATTTGTGAAGGTTCTTGAATAGGCACCAGCACAAAATCGTTTTCTAACCAATTTTTCTAATTTTCAAATTAACCTGCACCATTTGATTATGTAGCTGCTGTTTCATTAGTTGAGACCTAAGCAAGATATGTTTTGGCTATTAGCTGTACAATGCTGTTAACCATCATCTAGTAGAATTTTTGTAACATAGTGCACCCCATTCTCTTAATCCACTCCAGAAGCTGGAGAGAGAGATCAGTTTTCTCTTTTGGGGTAAATCTTCAATTTCTTTTGTTCCTGTTGTACCCACTCTCCCGGTTTTATATCTTATTTTATGAGCTATCTGCTGAACCTATCTGACTTTCCAAATGTCTTCTTTGTAGTCTAATGTATACTAATTTGTTTTTTGATGATCAGGCTACAATTGGTATTGACTTTTTATCAAAAACTATGTATCTTGAAGATCGAACTATTCGACTGCAGTTATGGTAAGACTGGCACCTCAATGGTTTATTGTACTGAACCATTCATGGATGACAGTGAAGTTCATACTGTCTCTAGTTATCTGGTTCTTTCTTTGCATCTCACTCCAACTATGTCCATATTTCCGTCTAGGAGCTTGACTATGTTTTTAAAATTATATATTACATGCTTATATAGATCTTGTTGATATGTCTGTTGGTGGGTTTTTTTAACAAACATGAACTGCTGAATGCACAAATATTAGTGTCTAGGTATCTATGAATTATGCCAGACTAAATACGTTTCTGGCTATTTAAACTTTCCATCAAGGTCTGAACTGTTAGTTAGTACCTTCAGTTGGGTTATGGTTGCAATGAGGTTCCCACTGCCATAATGATACACATAGAGGGCTGAAAGTGTCATATCTTATCAGAAGAGTCCACTTGGTTTTGCATGTTTACTCTCAAGTAGACCTCACCTTATTGTAAATTTTGAAGGAGGAAACATATCCGCTGTTAGCTATATGACATGAGATTTAAAGTAAACGTAGCTGCTGTTAGGAATATACATGTAGATGTAGTACTATTAGTTGTGGGCTTATGCATATATCAGTTTTCCTGTCTCCTTCACTTTTTGGACATTAATGACCATGATCACTATTATCAGACACGTAATTGTTTTTCATATTTTGGCTTTCTAGTATTTTCCCAGACATTAGTTTGGTTTGGAAGGTTGATCCTTTCTTATTTTATATGGTGGCAGGGATACAGCTGGACAGGAAAGATTTAGAAGTCTCATTCCAAGCTACATTAGGGATTCTTCTGTTGCAGTAATTGTATACGATGTTGCAAGTATGCAAGTTTGTAATTTGTCTTCCACTTGATTATCTACCTAGAATCCACTTATTTAGTCCAGGATGAATAATTCTTGGCTTATGTAGCTGCTTATCATCCATCGGCATGTTGGTCCACTAAAGCTTGTAAATTTCATTATTATATGTGCTTCTCATGTGACCTAGATTCGTTGAAAATGTGAACTTTTATTCTTATTGACCTTTTTGGCCTTTTTTTTTTCTTATTGACTCAAATCTTGTTTCACTCCCTTATTCTTGTCATGCTACAAACATGAGGAATGTCTTTTGACCATTCTGGTAACCTGTTGTGTAGGCAGACAAACTTTCCTAAACACTTCAAAGTGGATTGATGAGGTGCGTACTGAGAGGGGAAGTGATGTTATTATTGTTCTGGTTGGAAACAAAACCGACCTCGTTGACAAGAGGTAACGTTTAGCAATAGGTTCTTCATATTTGATTTCTGGACTAGCTTGGTTTATTGTTCATTTTTCTGTCTATTCTCATTCCAATGGTTTGTTTACAGTGAATATTAGCTAACATTACGAGCACTATATTTGGTATGAGGGCTGATAACATTTTCATGAAAAAGTTTAGTATTGCATTCAAAGAAAATGGGTAAAGAATTAAAATTTCAATAAATTTTAGTGATAAGTTTACCGGCGCAAGGCAGATTGGAAATTCTGATTCCGAATGAAACCAATTTTGAAAACTACTGATTTTGGCATCATCTGTACTATTGTGTAATGTGAGAAGTTGTAGTTTTGGTGTAACTTTTGGTGATCCAAAAATATTATTTGGTAAAACAATTTTTTTTCGAAGAAACCAAATTCATTTTAAGATGGTAAAATAATAAACAGAAAAATATTATGCTTCCCCATATTCACGTTTCTTACCCACTACTCAATTAATGCACACTCACTTCTTTTCTTGACGGATTCTACTCTACCCAGCTGTTTCCCCAAATCCATTCACTTTGCCACCAACTAGTATAAGTTAATCCAAACTTCTAGTTGCATGCTTAGACGCCCAGTATGCTCTAATAAGGTCCTAAAAAGTATCAAATTCAATTATTAATTTTAAGCCACCCAATAAGGCCCTAAAAAGTATCAATCACTAAGTTTACACTACTATATTTTGATATGTAATTTCCACAGGCAAGTCTCTGTAGAGGAAGGAGAAGCTAAGGGTCGCGACCTCAATGTCATGTTCATTGAAACTAGTGCAAAAGCTGGTTTTAATATAAAGGTAGGAACTTGAATTTTTTTTTTTTTGATTTCCTATCTCTATAATAGAAAGTGAAAAGGTATGGAATGCACTTGAGGGTTCTGGGATACACTTTCTCTTTAGAGTTGTAGCTGTTGAAAAAAAAAGTGAAATGCCTGATGCACCTTTCTTTTTATTTTTATCATATTTTCGTGGATGAGGATAAAAGATAAAGGATCAGATGCTAATGCATGATCCTTGTTCGTGGGTACTGGGCATGCTCTATTAAAGTAGAAATATGTTTGGGCGGTTGATTCGACCCTTTTAGCATCTAGTTGGATAGTTCTCCTTAAATTGGGTGTTCAATCATCCTGTTCTGATTATTTTCAGTATGTAGTATGTCAATCGCCATGGTGCCTCCAATATGATGGTGTTGTCTTCACTGTTGAACTTTTCAGTACTTAATAAGTGCACGATTTCTTCATGAACCTTTGTTCAGGCACTGTTTAGGAAAATTGCTGCAGCTTTACCAGGAATGGAAACACTGTCATCAACAAAGCAAGAAGACATGGTTGATGTGAATCTGAAGTCTACGGGCGGCAGTGCATCACAGTCGCAAGCTCAGTCTGGATGCTCTTGTTAATGCAGCCTTTGCCATGAATGTTTTGCGTGCTCATGCTTTGTACTTTGCTCTTTGATTTTGCAGCCTGATCTGTAAAGGTTTCATTTATTATTTCGCATTTATTTGGAAGTATTTGTCATAGGTATAAATATTACTGGTTTGCTTGACAAAAATCATAAAACCCTCATAGATACACATGTAGCTGGAAGAGACTTTAGGGGTGTAAAAAGAACGTGATTGGGGATTTTGTTGTTTCAGTTACATAATAATTTTGCTACCTGCATTTCGTTGATGCACATTGAGTAGAACACGTTTTGATGACCAAGTATAATGACTGGAATATTCCCTAGCAGTGCGTTTGGATGAGGAAATTTAAAAGTACAAAGGATTTCATAAATGACGGAATTTAAAATGGCGGAAATTAATATTATAGAATTTGTAAAGTTTCTTATTTGGGTGACGGATTTAAAACACGGAATTTAACATTTATTAGTAAAGTTTTCTTTTTTAAAAACTCATCTCTCTTGGGATTTTAGAAATGGCGACTTTTAGATAAAATTTAAAGTTGGGATTTATGATCTCCAAATTTCATGTTTTTTCCCACGCGGAATTTTTAAATTTCTATCTTTTTTTATCCAAACACGGGAATTGGTTCATGTCAATTTAGATATTCTGGGTTTTGTCAAAATCCCACGTTTTGATGACCAAGTATAAATTTCAGTTGAAGGTGACAGCTTGCCAATCGCACCTTGTGTTTGAAAAAATAATTTGAGCACATAATCTCGAGTAATTCGTTGTAATTTACTAGTTTATAGCAATTTAGCATGAGCATGATAACAGGAAAAAAAAAAGAAAAAAAAAGAAGAAGAAGAAGCTGCAATTTCACACTAGTCTCTTCTATCAACCAACTTCTATTCTTTTTTATCTTTGATATACATACGATATTAGAGAAGAGGGAATTGAACCCAAGACTTATGGATAAATGTTTTTAACGACTTGAATTATAAGCCCTCCACAACCAAATTTTTTTTTTTTTTTTTTTGGGGATGAAAAATGGGGGGCAAAACCCCCATAAAACAACCTACACCAGCAAATAAGTAGGAACTATCCTAGATCTAGTAATTCCTAACAAATCATCAATCAAACTAACAAAAATATAAAAACCCCGGTCAAAGTTATAGCTCCAGGTCGCCAAGCAATCAGCAACACTGTTTTTCTCTCTGTAAACGTGATAAACACTGCAGCAGTTGATCTTATGCATCAGCTCCCAGCAACTAGCAACTAAGGCAGCAAGAGGATGAACATCAGTAAGGCCCTACTTTTTGATCAACTGGACAGCAAGTGCTGAATCCATTTCAACAACAAGGTTATTAATCTCTTTGTCCATAGCAAGCTTCAACCCAAAAAATAATCCCCATATTTCTGCCTCAAGAATTTGCCCCTTCCCCAAGTTCACAGCAAGCCACTGATCCAATCTCCAGAGGAATTTCTAATAACACCTCCAGCACCAATATGACCAGAGCCATTCCTCCTTGACCCATCAACATTTAACTTGAACTGGCCAGAAATAGGAGGTTCCCACTTTAGATCAACCTGGACTTTATGATTATGCTTACTCAAGACATGAGAAGCCTTAAACCACTCATGGACAACACGAACAATAAGCTGTTTAGGATCATAAGGCACATCTTCATCCCCTTGAAAAACTTGGTGATTTCTCCGTTTCCACACATACCAACAAGTAAAGATGAACACCAGACTCCAGGGGATATTACTACACCAAACTGCCTGGGAGAGAAGATTAGTCTGAAACCAAGGCAGAAAATCCATTTGAAAGAAATGGCCCTGATGACGAGGCATTAAAACTGTATTCCATATATCTCTAGCCTTATAGCAATCACGAAGAATATGTAATGTAGTTTCAATAGGCCACTCATAAACACCACAAGAAGCATCAAGAGTCAACTGTCTTCTAACTCTTTGCTCATTGGACAGAATTTTACCTTGTGCAGTAAGCCAAGCAAAGATCTTCAATTTAGGAGGTATCTTTAGTTTCCACAAAGAATTGAAACTATAATCAGGCCATGAGGGACCCTTAAAGAACAGATTGTAAGTGGTTTTAACAGAGAAAACTCCATTGGCAGTTCCTTTCCAAATCCGGCAATCCTGCAAATTACTAGCAAAACCCACAGGATAATTAACAACATGTTGAACAAGATCTTCCGTTGAAGCTCTTCGTAATTTATCCAGATCCCACCACTCATCTTTAAAAAAATTGGAGACAGAGCAATGTATATCCTCAATATGCAAGACCCCATCATGCTTCAACAAAGGCTTATCAATAAGCCAACTGTCTTTCCAAAATTTAGTAGTATCCCCCATACCAACCCTCCAACCTATACCTTGCCTTAACAATTCCACCCCATACATAACACCCTTCCAAGTGGTAGAACAATCCTGTCGAAACATCAAAGAAAAATCTAAGACAGATTTCCCTTTAAGATATTTAGACTCATAGATCTTAGCCCATAAGCCCTTGTCGTTTTTATGTAATCTCCACCCAACTTTAGTCAAAAGGGCCTTATTCATGGCAGTAGTTTTTTTAAAACCTAAACCCCCCTTGTGCTTAGGACGACAAGCTAAATCCCATTGACAGAGGTGGATCTTAAGCTTTTTCTCACTGCCACCCCAAAAGAAGTTACGATTTAATTTGTCCAGCTCTTGCCCAACACTAACAGGCAACTTGGAGGTCTGCATAACATAGATTGGAACAGCAGAAGTGACAGCTTGTATAAGAGTTGCTCTACCAGCCAAAGAAAGAAACTTTGAGTTCCAAGAAGCAAGCCACTTATGCACTTTATCAATTAAACTGCCATAGGTTAATTTAGTAATTCTAGAATGCAACATAGGCATGCCCAGATACTTACCAAGGTCCTTAATAAGAGGGGAGCCACAAATCAGACTTACCTCCTTAGCTGTCTCCTTCCTTGTATTAGGAGAGCAGAAAACAACAGATTTATCATAATTCACTGTTTGCCCAGATGCATTGCAAAACCTCTCCAGACAACTCTTTAGCACCCTAGCTTGAGTAGAATTAGCTTCAGCAAAGAGAACCAGATCATCTGCAAAAAATAAGTGAGATACAGCTGGGCCAGATTGAGAAGATTTAACAGGTTTCCACACTCCTTTTTTAACAGAATCCCCAATACGATGAGAAAGCTTCTCAATACACATCACAAAGAGATAAGGAGATAAAGGGTCTCCTTGTCTAATGCCATTCTTAGGAAGAAACTGATCAATAAGCTCACTATTCATGCAGATTTGATACCTCACAGTAGAAACACAACTCAAAATCAATTTAGTGATAGGACAAGGTAACCCCAACTCCACTAACACATGCTCAACAAACTTCCAATTTAATCTGTCGTAAGCTTTAGACAAATCAATTTTCCAGGCCATAAAGCCTGTCTTTCCTTTAGACAGCTTAAATTTATGCATCAACTCCTGAGCAATAAGGATGTTGTCTGTGATTTGCCTACCAGGCACAAAACTTACCTGGTTAGGGCTGATGATATGAGGCAGCATATGTCTTAATCTAGCAACCAAAACTTTGGAAATAACTTTATAAAGGGTAGAGCAAAGGCTTATGGGTCGAAAATGCACTGTAGTCTGCGGGCTGTCAACTTTAGGGACCAAGGTGCTTAGAGTATAGTTAAGCTTCTCTGGGATTCGATACTCCTTAAAAGCATTCACCACCATTTGAAAAATATCATCAGCACATTAATTCCACTGACTCTGATAAAAGCAAGCAGGGAACCTATCTACACCAGGGGCTTTAAGCCCACCAATATTAAAAAGACTAGTCTTAACCTCAGTCATATTAATTGGTTGAACCAAACCATGCAGATTAACCACATCAACAGGGCGGGAAAGGTTAGGGAGATCAATCACATAGTCACCAAGAGAAGTAGTAGAAAAGAGATTGGAAAAATGATCCACAGCCAAGATTTTTAAACTGTTAGCCTCCTCAATCCAAATACCATTAGCATTCTTCAACCTTTCAATCTTATTTCTTCTCCTTCTTATGATAGTAGTAGTGTGGAAGAACTTGGTGTTTCTATCACCATCTTGTAGCCAAATAATTCTCGATTTTTCTTCTTGCTGAAGAACATTATTAAAATCATCAATCAAAGAGGTTTCCAAATTACTAAGAAACCTATTAGGCCCCTTGCATTAAGCTCTCTGGATACCAGCAATTCGAGCCAACAACCAACTTTTTCTTTGGCGCAACTGTCCAAAAACATTGATATTCCAATGTTTAAGATGCTCAATTAAGGCAAAAGTCTTCTCCACAGCTGTACCATCACCAGGACCCCAAGCTTCAGAAATAAAATCATTAAACTTCGCGTGATGAAGCCACATCGCTTCAAATCTAAAGGGCCTTAAGGCAAGGGAGGCTGAAAAACACAAAGTAAGACAGATCTTAACAGGGTTATGATCCGACATGGTTCTTGGCAGATGTCTCACAGTGGCTTCAGCAAACAACCCCCTCCAATCAAAATTACATATAGCCCGAGAAACCCAAATCAACCATAGCATTGCAATCAAACCAGCTTCTAAAACCTTTCAATCTACAAACAGAAACTCCTCCTAGCTTATCATTCACATTCAACATTTTATTAAAATCACCAGCAATTAACCAAGGCAAATGTTGACAATCAGCGATAAAACTTAGATACTCCCATAGCTTTGCTCTTTTAATACCACAAGGGCTAGCATACACAGCTATAAATAACCAAGGAGACTGGCCAGGCCAAGCCACAGAAGCAGAAATAGATTGGTCTGAAGTCCCCAAAATATCAACATGAACTTTAGTGGCATCCCAAAGCAACCAAAGACCACCAGAAAATCCAGTAGCATCCAAAATTTCAAAATTAGAAAAACCTAGGGATTGAGCAATAGAAGTAGCTTTACCACCGCTTATATGAGGCTCACATATGAACAAGATGTCCATATGATGAGAATGGATCAAATCCATCATATTAGTCTTGAATTTTGTGCTAGCAGCACCTCGAACATTCCAGCAGACAATATTCATAAAAGCAAGTAGAAAGGTAAGAGGACCCCAAGGGCTAAACCCTTTATTAAATACCAACAGTCATACCTCCACCATCGTTGAAGGTATTGCCTGCCAAGTTCTCACCACATAGAATAGCTTGACCTTCCAAAAGATCCATTTTATCAGCTTGACACAAGCTATCAGAAACATTAGAGTTCAACATATCCTTATCACCCTCAGAATCAGTGCTCCCCACATTACTAGCATCTTTCTCACTTATATTAGGCGGTTGATGACCAAAGATGTAGACACCTTTCTCATGGTGACTCTTTTGATCAGTGACCCAACTAGTGATTTGATCATTAACAGGGCTAGAACAATCAAACTTCTTTCCCTGAACAACCATATTTCCAATACGAGTTACCTTTCTTGAAGACACTTTTGAAGGACCACCACCTTTCCTGAAACTCATATCACCAAGGACTTTCCCCTCAAAAGGCTTATTGGAGATATCATTCAAAGAACTTCTAAACACGGGCTTAGCATTCTTGGTTTTAGTCCATACTTTCTTGCCATGCTCCACATCAGGAAGAAATGAGCTATTAAAATTGGACTTGTCTTGCTCAACAAACACATCACTAGCCGCCTCATCTCTTCCAAAATTGTCACTAAGGTTCCTAAGCGCATCAAAACATGAGCCCTTAACCTTTGCACCAAAACCCTTACCACTAAAGGCTTTAAAATCAGGCTTAGGTCGCCTGCGAAATTGAACATTCATCCATGGACCTCTTAAACTAGAATCAGCCAAAGGATCATTCACACTAGCCCCAGCAGAACCAGTTTTCATTTTATCTGAATCATCACCAACTGTACTCTCTGTGTTCACATCTGCAGGCACCTTAACTCTCAACTCACAATTTTCTCGTTTATGCCCATATCTTCCACAATGGTAACGAATATCAGGCAAACCTTCATACTCAATGTTCTACCAATTTTGATTGATTTGTACAAAAGCCTCCAAGGGTTTAGTTAAATCTAACTCCACACACAACCTAGCAATTTACCACGATTCTGGGCTGTGGTAAGCGAATCAATTTTTAATAATTTGCCCAGCATATTACCAATCTACTTCAAGGACCAAACGTCAAAGCACTCGAGTTGAATAGCCGAGACCCTGAGCCAGGCTACCATACGGGTAATATGAGCAGTGGCTGGGCAAAAACCCGGTCTTCATTTCTGCATTACCAAATATTGTCCCGCTACGATCCAAGGACCACTAGTCAGAACAAAGTTTAGATCCTCTTCAAGATCAAATTTCACCACATAGTAATCATTAACCAAATCTATCAACTTCCATGCCCCTTTCAAACTCCATTTCTGCTGTAATCTAGCATGAATATAATTATAGGTATGAAATTTACCTAACAATTTGATAATCAGAGCATTTCTCCAAGGCTTACATAAGCGATCCATAGCCCGATCAGAGAATTGAATACTTGGCCCACGTTCTCCATGAGAAATTAGAACGTCTTCATCATCATTTAAATCATCATAATCAGCATCAAGGGAACTAATATCAATTCCCACATTTTCTCCAAACTGACCTTGTTCATCAATTTATCACGAAAGCTTTCAGCTCCAAAAGTTGAATTCGGCACAGGACCATGTTCAGATTCAGACATCACATGCTCCATCAGAGAGGGATTGGGCTGATCATCCATATTGCACACATGGGCGCACTCATCTCCAACCCGAACTCGCTTCATTGAACGGTAGGTTTTAAGGAAAACCCCTGGCGATCCTTCCTCCATAATCAAAGAGGGTGTACCCCAAGTAGAACCAGCAACAAATGATTAAGAACAAAACCTGGAAGCCGCCGTGGCCTCCAGTACGACGGAGTCAAAAACGAAATCGCAGATCTGAAAAATTCAGAAAATTTGACCGCACATGGGGCGCGTACCAAAAACTCACTTAGGCAGGCAATTTTTAACCAAATTTTATTTTTAAACAATGTATATAATCACTATAATTTATTGTGTTCTTAAACATAATATTTCAATAAACAATGTAAATAATCACTAATTTTTGTTGGACTAGTTGTCGTTTTAATTCATTAAGACCAATAACAAAATATGTCAATTTAGCAAAGCTACAGTGGTTGACCCTCTCCCTTCAGCAATCTCAGATACTAAAATCCTCCAAGTGCCCGAAAATCCTCGCACAGACGAAAATGCGGTAACCATCCCCACACAGACACCTACCAAGTGCTCGACGAAAGTCCCCAACGAAACAAAACCATGGAGTCGAGCATCCTAGAGTCGATCGGCGTTGAGATTATCGGCGTCATGTCGCCGGTCTCCATCTGCATGCTCCTCGTAGTTCTCTTAGTCTACGCTCTCTCTCCTTCCAACCCCTTTTCCGCCGCCGCCTCCGCTCCCCCGATCCGCACCGCCGCCAACCTCGTCTACCTCGAGAGCCCCTCTGACTCCGCCTCCCAAAAGCTCGAAGGCGCTCTCCTCAACGCCTTGGTCTTCGTCGTCCTCATCGCCATCGTCACCTTCCTCCTCGTCCTTCTCTACTACTACAATTTCACCAACTTCTTGAAGAACTACATGCGCTTCTCTGCCTTCTTCGTCCTCGGCACCATGGGAGGTTCGATTTTCTTGTCCATAATCCAGCATTTCTCGATACCCATTGACTCCATCACTTGCTTTTTGCTGCTTTTCAATTTCACTGTTGTGGGAGTGTTGTCTGTGTTCTCTGGTGGGATACCCATTTTTCTACGCCAAGCTTATATGGTTTGTTTGGGGATTATTGTGGCGGCTTGGTTTACCAAGTTGCCCGAATGGACAACTTGGGTTTTGCTTGTGGCTCTGGCTGTGTATGATTTGGTGGCTGTGCTGGCACCCGGTGGGCCGCTTAAGCTGTTGGTGGAGTTGGCCTCTAGCCGGGATGAGGAGCTCCCCGCTTTGGTTTACGAGGCTCGCCCCACTGTGCCACGAAATACTCAGCGTCGTGGGTCCGGATTAGAACTTTTGGTTGCTGGGGTTTCGGATTCAGGGTCAGTTGAGCTTCAGGCAGTCACAAGGGACAATGTGAATCGAAATGAGAATGAAAGTCGTGGTAATTCAGAGTACAGTGCGGTTGAGTTTGGAAGTTTCGGGAGTGAGGGACATGAGAGTAATAGAGATGAAGGGGAGAGGTTACTATCAGAGGAGAATGCACGGGATAGGCAGTCGTTAAGCAGTGATTCTTTGGGATATTCAACTGTGATTGTTCAGTCTGATAGAGCTACGCAATTTAGCAGTGGAGCATCTGAGATTATTAATGAGGAAATGTCCCCTCTTGTTGAAATGACAGGACTGGGAAATGAGAGAGAGCAGTTGAGGAGGGATGGTAGCGAAATGTTCAGTAAAGGTATTAAACTTGGTCTTGGGGATTTCGTGTTCTACAGTGTTCTTGTGGGCAGAGCTGCAATGTATGACCTTATGACTGTGTATGCCTGTTATCTTGCCATTATTTCCGGACTTGGGTGCACTCTTATTTTGTTGTCAGTGTGCCATCGAGCTTTGCCTGCTCTGCCTATATCGATTACATTGGGTGTCGTTTTTTACTTCTTGACTCGGTTATTAATGGAGCCTTTTGTTGTTGGGACAGCTACAAATTTAGTGATGTTCTGATAGTCAAATACTTTATTGGTAAGAGAGATGTACATTCAAGAGCAAAGCTGATGTTTTTGTAGGCATGAGATCTGTATACAAATTAAAAGGTATTGTTCCCTGAAATTTCTCTCTATCCTTCACATGTAATTCCTCATGGTCCATCCTGAATCAGTAACTTGGGTAATACAGTCACTTTGAGACCAAAAAAAACTATTGTGTTTTTTAGTCCCTTTTATAAGTTATGTCCATCAGCTGGCTTTCTTATCTGGTAGATGTGGGACTATTAGTTAGTTTAACTGCGACCATGTTCAGTTTGGACATATTGGCATTTTCATTTTGTTTGATATTTTTCACATTCTTATGATGATAGGCAAGAAATATAGAGAAAAACTCCAATGGTTGTGAAAGCGAAGGAGCCAAAAATTTGCATTCGAATTGTCACTGTGGATAAATGTCATCATAAAAATTGTTTGAAATCACAATGAACTCAGTGCAACTACTAACTATCTGGAAAACCCAATTCATTGTATTTGCAAGATTTGAGAAAAAAGGTTGTGCAGAAGTTTTTATAAGTCGGAAGCTTGTATTAAGTACTACGTGTGAACCATGCACTATTTTGTCCCAAGAGTCAAGTTTCAGAAGCTGGCAATACCATCGAAGTCAAGAAAAACAAATTTGCTGGTCAATATTCGTAGGACGGGAATCTTCTCTAAAAAAGAAATAGAAAGAAAAGGATGAAAATCAAATTGATAATCATAGCACATTTATGTATCTGCTATTAGCACATTTTTTTCCTGATTATTGAGATATTGTTTTTCCCATTATTTATTTGCTAATTTTCAAGGGAATAAAGATGTGTGTTGAGATAATCAGGCTCAACTTAGCTTCAAAAAGGGCCCTTTTAGTGAAAGGGAGTAATGTTTGATTATAAAGTCAATGCGTGATTGAACTACCATATTGGCTAGTTTCTGTTTATTAATTACTTTTGATCTAATGAGATTCCTAACCAAAAGGCTGAGATTGTAGCAAGCGATCTATTGTTAAACATTTAATATCTTTATCTATTTTCCTTTCTCACTAAGAATTAACACATAAATGACACATGCATTAGTTTGTTTTCAATTAATCCTAGAAGTTGCAGATCAAGACACATAGAGTTGGAGTGAGAGAGAGCAAGAGATATTGGGAGGTAGATCTAGCTTCTCCATTGCAGAGAGAGCTAGCCTCTCTCTCTCCCTCTCTCTGATTTTCATACATCATTTTGTTTCAGTTTCAATTAGGGATAGCAGAGAAAGGCTAATCGAAATCGTGAACCACAATTTTCCTTTATGCTTCTAGATTTTCTCTGCAATGAAATAGGAGTTATGAGAGGGTTGAGGTAGGCAGATTTTATTCTGATTCCCAACGATCAGCCAAACCAATCCTCTTTATCACTTGTTTGCGTTTTGAGGCTAGTGATTGGGAATACAAATTAGTGGTGCGGTGTGCATTTGAGAAATCTTGAGAAGAGGTAAATGCTTATTTTTGTGCAATTTCCTGCTATAAATGTTCAATTTCTTGATGTTTCCTGCTCTAGATTATGCATAAAAACTGTGCTTTTGTCAGTTTCCTACGAAGGTTTGTGGTTTAAATTTGGGGTGCTTGGTTATACTCAGATCGGATTAGGGAATAAAAAGAAGACTGTTATGTTTGGATAATTTCAAATGAGAATCTGAGCACATCTGTAGCGTGTCAGTGTCACTCTTCATAAACTAAAAGCCAATTTAGTAAAATTTAGAACATTACTTGTGTCGGAACTGCGAATTGCTAATTGAATATGTTATACACTCAGTAATAACTTTCTTAGGGAGAGTAATGACCAATCTCAAATGTAATGTTAATCTTCCAATCGCTTCAATTTATTAATTTGTTTGATTAAACTGTGATGTCTGTGGCCCATGTTCTCAGAAGCTGTGATTATTTACCCTTCAAACATTAGATTGTTTCTAGTAACAAAGAATGGATGCATTGTTTCAAATTGTCCTACAATGCATAAACCACTTTCGTCTGTTTAGCACTGTTTATCATTGTCTCTTGAAGGTTGAAGCGTATATGGTGTCATATAAATTATTTGAAATTGAAGGTTGAAAGATCAGTGTTAGCGGATACATTCATTCTATGATTGCTATGTATGTTTGCACTAATAAAGTGTGGCCAGTATCAGCTTCTTTTTTATTACTTTTTATCAATTTGTTGGATCTGTCATTTTCAACTTCCGCTGATATGGAAGTGGAGGAAACATTTGATTTGCTACTTCTTGGATACACATAGTTGTGGAGGAGCTCACTTCTGATGATGATTTAATTTTGATAAAAGGGACCAAAACTAATGCATAAATCTTAATTCAAAATTTAATTTGGCTTAATTACGACTATGCCCCCTTAGTTAAGATAAATGTTGTTACCATTCTTCCAGAGTTGGTTATTCAGTTTCAATAATAGTTCTCTTCTCAGTGGTAGTGAAGCTAGACATTGTATTTCATGAAGTTTATGATGTTTACCTTATGAATAATTTGATGTTTTGAGTGGGTTATATCACATCTGGGGTTCTAAGGGTAACAAAACTGATTGGGCTAGCTGGTACGATGTGCCATATCGCGTATGATGTCCCAAGGATGACAGAAGATATTTGTTTTCACTGTTTCTTCTATGCTTCTGCCTTACTACCTATGTGTTTTTCAGGGGCTGTGGGTTCTAAAAAAAATTGCAGAAAGATATTTATTTTCACCATTTCTGTGCTTCAGCGTTACCTTGTGCGATTATAAATAACTGGTTTATTTTAATTTTCTGTTTGGGTTTTTATCAGGTTATATGGAGGTCAGACCAGACCCTGGTAAATAGTACGTGAACACAGGGCAACTACTTGAAGGGGCTGTTAGAAGTGTTGTCAAAATCCAGAAGTTTTATTTTGAGTTTTGATCCAGTGACACTCAAAATTTCTGGTATGCCCCTTCTGCTTTTCTTCATAAATTCATATGCTATTCATGTCTCTGTCCTTTCATTATGACAATCCCTTCTGATTTAAAAATTCTCTTGTGGAGTAATTCGTATGAACATCTATCATCTATGTTAACTTATTTGTTTCTCCTTACCTTTCTGCAGCCACTGAATGCGAGGAGCAATGAAGCATGAAAGAAATCTTCGAAAAATGACTGATTTTGGAAACGAGCTGATTGCTGTGTAATTTTTTTTTGGTAGTAACATAAAGCTATTTTGGCTTCCCCGATTTGCAACAGGGGATAAAAGATTTGACAGTTTGCTGCTTAATTGCTTTGAGTGGTAGCAAGGCTTCTAACACTAAGTTGAAGATATGCTTACCAATTTTGTATGTATGATGTAAAATGTTGATTTAATTATGAATTTGGTTTTCTGAACATGTTCGTGTATTATACTGAAAATCAATCATATCAAATAATTATTTTGAAAATTAGATCTGTTCACCGTGCCAGAAATTACTTATGATCTAGAACTCCGTTCTGTTCTTTGTGTAACACAAGCGCAACATTCAAAAATTTTATAGCAGCCACAGCCACCAGATGTAAAAATTGGGTTATGGAAGTGGGAAGTGGAAGTTTGATTTATGTATTTGGATGGGTTTGTTGTTGGCACATTATGTAGGGCAAGCGAAGCAAGTCATTCTATAGTGAGGGCTTATACCAATTTAATTCATCGATTAAGAAATAGGGTCTTACTTAAGAGCCACATATAAGCCCTCATTATAGAATTACTGAGTGCAAAGCAAGGGCAGCTAACATTATTGAAACATTGATATGATTTTCTGATTATTTTCCGTTTATGTGTACTTATATTTTTAATGCGGATTTACTTCACAAGAATCCGTTGTCGTCCAGCGGTTAGGATATCTGGCTTTCACCCAGGAGACCCGGGTTCGATTCCCGGCAACGGAACTTTTTGAATTTCTTGCCCTTAATTTTGCAGTGGGCTTCATTTTTGACCTACGGTATTATAAAAAGCCTTTTTGTTTGAAAGCTTCTAATATAAGATGAGCAAGGCACAATGCAAGGAAAGGGACCAATGTCTTTAGCTTGTAAGGATTTGAATTTATATATAGCCAAACTATGACTTGTATTTTGAAGCTTTTGAGATTGTCTTTGTAATTTTACTTTCATTTATTTTTATATTACTCTATTTACTTAAGTTTACAATGTAAATAAGGAAGTACCTCCTATTTGGATTCAAATAAAAATACTAAAAAATCAAATTCCCACCAAATCAAAATATGAAAAATTGGTTTTAGTGCAAAATATGATTTAGGCTAAAAATGATGGGTCATTAAGTCAATATATATTTCATACTAAAATCCCATAAAATCAAGTTTTCTTATTTGATGTGTAAGGAATAAAAGCCGCCAAAAATTATCTTGAAAAAATGATTATTCTAAAAAACCATTTTTCATACTTAGTCAATATTGCACCTCCGCTAAAAAATTTCTGAGTCCACCAGTGTTTGCATATATAAGGCATTGTAAAAAGCCCTTGGCCAAGAAGTCCCTTGCTCGGCCAAACAATTTTTAGATAATAAATCATTTTTTTGATTTTACAACTGTTGTTTATGAAATTTGAATTAAAAGATCAGGTTCCGTTAGATCGTCAAATGGTGACATCTCACACCCACATTCACATATTTAAAAAATGACAACATGATTTGTCCTCACTCCATCTTGGCTGAATGATTTTGGTGAGCAGAAATAAAGCTAGGAAAGTCAGGCCAAAGAATTAATATAAAGGGGAATGCTAGCTAGCAACCTTCTCTCTGACCTTCTCTTTTGGACCTTCTTCATTTTCCTCATGACATGTGTCATTCTCATCACACTTAAAACAATGTCATTAATACATTATACAAATTAACTTTTGCTTTCCAAATTTACCCTATTCAATTGATCTAAATTTTTTTTTGACAACTTTCTTATCATCTTAATAATTTTTTTTTTATAATAAATTTTAACGTCAGTTATTTTTTTGGTCTTTGCTTCTTGTTTGTACAGGTTTTGGCTCTCCTCTAAAGCCTTTTGCCTTGGGTTGTTATAAATGTTTATCTTCATGACTATTAAAAAATAATAAAAATAGAGTAGAGCAACATATTATATTCGTTTGTATAATATGGATGGAGACCACTCTTTTGTTTTTCTTTTGTTAATCTAAACTGTAATTTATTTATTTATTTCATATTAAATTTGATTTTGATGATTTTTTATTCTTTTGCTTCTATATATTTTATCTCAAGCCTATGTTGTTAGGGGATATTTTGGTTTATTTAGTAGTATAAAAAATGCAATCAAGCAATTTCCTCTATAAAATTTATATATAAAAAAGTTACTCTGTAAACTTTGTACTATTAGGGTGCTTACGGATGCGAATGACGTCTTTTTTATATATAAAATAGAAAATTGACATTTCTTTTGAGTTTAAAAAAAAAAAAAAAGAGAAGAAAGCAGACATTTTCTATAAATATCATTCTGGTTCATTTAACTACTCTATAAATATCATTCTGGTTCATTTGGTATATACATCCCTCAAAAGATATACATAAGCATGGACACCCAAACAGTGGCCAAAATTCCAGTGGTAGATTTCTCCAATGAAGACTACTTAAAGGCGGGGACAAGTTCTTGGCTCTCTATAAGCAAAAACATCTGCCCTCCACTCGAAGAGCTAGGTTGTTTAGTCGCAATACTGCCCAGCAAAGTTTCTCCGGAGCTTCTGTTCACCCGTTTTCGATTTAATCCTGTGATGGTAGGGTAAAGTTTCCTCATTGACTTGAAAACCATTGTCTGGTCAACAAGTCAACTTTCTTTTAAGTATGAGCGTGTCACTGTTAGCAATAAAAACCTTAGCACACTTCTTAAAAATAGATAACTTGCGCCCCAAGTCACTGATTTCTAAACAAGTGATTGTGAATTTGGGCGAGGAATATCTCTCAAGTAAGTTATTTTCTTGCCTTAGACTGGTGAGGACTTTCACAATTTTTCACAATACAAATCTGGTAGTTCTGGATAGAATAGATGAAAAGAAATCAAAACTGTTTAAGCAGAACTACATATTACAAGACTCAAAAGAGAAATGTCAACTCCGAAAAAGACTACAGAACGTTGGACTCGATTTCTGCCTGGGTAGCTGCCTTTGAATTGGGTTAGAGTGGATGTGACTATGCTGGATTGGATTTTCAACACCTTCAACTGATGAGTTTCAGCTAGAAATTGATACCAATGTTTAGTTTGGCAGAGCTTTAATCTATTTCAAGCCATGGAAGGCGTGTTTGAACAGGTAGAATTGAGGCCTCTTTAGTCTAAAGAGGGCAGAAGTGGTTGGATTGATGATTACTGAGCTGGAGCTGCACTATAGTACCTATTCTGCTTAATCAAGGCTTTCTATAAATTTGTTGAGGTTTTCATATTTATAAAAATCCGGACTCTGCTTGACTTGGCTTTGTGCTGAACCAAATTTGTAACGAGAGAAATCTTGCTTTATAAAACTGTTTCTCTGAGCTGAGCTGAAATCGGAGATTTGAATTCTGGGTGATTTGTTTCTTGTGGATCAAAGAGTTTCGATTGCTTCAGTATCTGAAGACTTTCTGAGATCAATTGATCTTTTTGAATTAGTGAGTATGACTTTGAGAGTTTTTGTCTTGATTGATTTTTTTTTGCTACCCTCAATCTATTTCACCTCCTCTCATATTTATAGAAAATGCTGGAGTGGGTTTTCAAGTTTAAATAATGGGCGGCATATTTTTTTCAAAAAGATTTTCCTTTTCAATGTCATAAAGGGGATTTATTTATTTTAACAGAGAAAAACCATCAACAGTCAATTCCCATGGTGGTCTTTTCCTTGCTTTTCCTTAAAGAAAACCAACTCTTCTTCGTTCTCTGGTTGTTCCTTATAAAAAACACAATCTACCATGATGGTCAACCTTGCTCCCTACTTATCTCTTGAAAATGTAGCTTGCTTATCTCTTGGAAATATAACCTGTTTTGGTGCAGAGCTTATCTGCATATGGAGAGGGGATTTGATCTTCTTTCCTTTGTTAAAAATGGAGAAGTTCTTTTGTAAGACCTGACCTCATTAACTCCCTATCACTTCCTCTGTCTTAGTTGAGATTTTTGACTTTTCAAAGTCAGGAAGTCACGAAAAATGATATGCTGACTTGCGCTATATTTGTAGTCTGCTAAAAAAGGTATGGGCTTTTTCAGCATCTTGGTTTGATTTCTAATTCCCATAGATAAAAAGCCCAAAATGTTTTGTTCATGGGCCTTTTGACAAAAAATGGGCTGGCGTGCAGAATTTTGACCCAAACAATGCCCCTTAAGTCTGAATCTTTTTAAAAAACGGTTCCAGAATTAATGATTGGCTAATTAATGACGCACGCCATTTTCTGCCGTCGCTCTAGCGCACATATGCCTATTCAACTAGACTTCGTGGGTAAGTGACAATTTCTAACGGCTATTTAAATATGAGTAAAACCCTTCTTTTCCCGCGATCTTCTTCCTGAGTCTATAAAGAAACTTTTGAACTTCGTTACTGTTCATTACTAAACCTAGTTCTGCTCCAACTTTCAACTCCCCTTAGAATTCCTCTTTTCTTTCGATCATTCTTTAGTTTCCCTCTGTCTCTAATTGTTTTTGAAAATGTCTTCCCTAAAAACTCGCGCCAAGAGCTTCTCCTCTTCTATTCCTCCTCCCTATATCTCTGGGGTAGGTATTGATCATCATGCAATTGAAGTATGAAGCAAACTCCACCCATATGCCCAGAAGAACCTGGACAAAAATGTCCTCCATCTTTTTTAGAATACTCTTGTTCTAGGCCCTCACTGGTTTGGTACCGTGCTAGAGGAAATGGCCAATTTGTTCAAGGAATATGCTGAGGCTCCCCTGTGCTTTCAAAGCTCCTCTCATCTAGCCTCTCATACTTGGGTCAGCAAGAATTTGAGCCGTTCATATCCCTCAAGTGAAGTGAGGAATAGCACGGTGAAATGGTCAAACTGGATTGACATGCTTCTTTCGAGGCATGAAGCTCACTGGAAGAGGGCTGGGATTTACGACGCCATTCTTCTGTCCAAGCAATCTATGAATAAGGATGAGAATTTGCTGGCTGCTGCTTTATGCTTCTGGAATTCTGCCAACAACACTTTTAATTTTCGTGTGGGTCCTATGACTCTAAATCTACTGGATTTGGCTCAGATCTTTGAGTTATAGCCTCATGGAAGACCTGCTGATGCAGTTAGTGATTACCATAGAAGGAAGAATCAAGATAAGCTGGAAAATTCATTAACCATCTCTCTTGCCTCAATCAACCAGAACTACTCTTTCTCCAACTATTTGAAGAAGTTCAGCACTGAAAGGGATAGGGATCTACAACACATGATGTTCCTCCTGTACTGGCTGAATAGATTTGTCTTTCCCAATCGTTATTCAGCAATCCTGCTTGAGTATAGGCATCTGGCAGAAGCTCTGCACAATCACACTAATGTGGGGCTTGGTCTTACAGTTTTGGCTCATCTGTACAAAAATCTCCATAGCGCTACCTTGGAGAATCCATTGAATATCACTGCTCCTTGAGCATTCTGGATGATCCAGACTTGGCTGCAGGTCTACTTCCCAGAACTGAGGTTTCCAAACATTGTTCTACCTAAAGATCAAGTCATTGCTCATCCCTTGATGTCAACAGAAGTGCCCAAGAGCTCTATTGAAGACTACTTGATTTTCTTTAGGCATTGCACCGAGAGGTCTGCTGCTCAGTGGCAAGTACTGCTCAAAATGACCTATCCTTGGTTCCAGCCTGGATTCAGGATCTTTAAGAAGGAGCCAGAAGAAGAAGAAGAAGCTAGAATTGAGTTCAGGAAGAAGTTCCTGAGTGTGACGCTGCCCCAGGATATGCCTTTTGGTGGGGGCCAGCCTCATAATTATCACTTGGGAGCAGAAGTCTATCATCCCAACTTCTGTACCAGGCAGCTTGGCCGTCCTCAGCTTATTCCCCTTAAATCTTACAGAAGTTGTAATCGTGCTACCTCGTTGAGGGATTCAGATGACCTGGATGTGCACAAGGACTGCAGGTGCTCAGTGAACAAGATCAATAACAGTGTGGATGCCTTATATCCATCCCAGGAGCCTAATTCCTGCAGTTATGGCGAGTTTGATGCCCGGTGGAAGGCTCGGTTTGCTGGTCTAACAGATGCTAGCACTGCTATGAAGGTGCTTTTTGCCAATTGGGATGCTAGAACTGTCTATGCTCAGTGAATAAGATCAATGACAGTGTGGATGCCCTCTATCCATCCCGAGAGCCTAATTCCTGCATTTCTAGCGAGTTTGATGGCTGGTGAAAAGCTCGGTTTGCTGGTCTAACAAATGCTAGCACTGCTATGAAGATGCTTTTTGCCAATTAGGATGCTGGGACTGTCTATGCGAAGCCAAAAGCCAACAAATTCATAGTGCAGATGGCCAAGGGCATAAATGCTCAAGTGATTGAAGATAAAATTGCCAGTTCGGCCCTTTTTGCTTTGGATTTCTGTATTCTGGGATATGTCTTAACTCTATTCTGTCTGTTGTTTTTTATCCTTCTATGACAAGCAATCTTGGGGGACAAGTTGTCCAAGCTAAGGAACTGGTTGGTGTGTTCCTGAATTCCGTCTTTATGCTTTTTCCCTGCTAGACTGCCTGCTAACTTCCTTTTATTGTGCAATCACTTCTGTCATTGCTGCTGGAAATCTGGAGCTCCCTTTTCAGGATGAAGATAAGCAGCTTGAGTCTTTGGCAAGGAAGGCTCCAGAGGTGACTCCTTCTGCCAAAAAGAACAAGATAAAAGAAACTGCCCAAGCTCAGGATAGTACTGTCCAGCCTGATCTTCCAGGTAAACTTTTGAGAAATAAACTCTTGATGCTTCTGTTATGTCCATTTGATTTGACATTTCTAACCCTGTTCTCTACATTTTACCATTGAAAGTCCCTCTCCTCCTTTTACTAAGACAAAAAGGCTTAGAAAAAGAGCTGTAGTGGAGTCTGAGGATACAGAAGAGACTACAGCAGTTCCTACAGCTACCTCTGAGACTGATGAAGAGCTGCGAGAGGCTTTTGAGGCTGTGGAGAAAGAGACAGATGTCTTGAAATTGGATAAGGAGAAATTCAAAGAAAGAGAAGAAGAGGTGAGATTCCTTTTCAGTTTTTTAGCGCAGAATTGGTCCATCTTGGATTGTATTTCTTCTGACTTGACTTCTGTCCATCTGTTAGGAGGAGATCGCTACCGAAGTGATAGCAAAAAGTATTGAGCTGGCCAAGAAATAGCAAGAGGTTCAAAAGACAGAGCCTACAAGTTCAGAATTGGCCCTATTTGATAAAGTGGAGACGTAACACTTTTTTTATAATAGGTACTTTTTGTTTTGCATAATTTTTCCATTACTGAAAGGTTGGGCTTGTGTTTCAATTGCGCACCGTATGTATTTGACAAAATCCTTAAATGAGTGCACAAGTGATTTTGTGATGTTATTTTTCCTGTGTGGTAGGTATAAACTGTTATTAGCCTGAATTGTTCCCCCAACGATTTGATATGCTTCACCGTGGGTCTCCATGGTGGTTTCTTTATCATTGGCGGGCTCACAAAAAATTCTCCAAAATCCTCTTGTGCATGCTTATCAATATTTGGTATGGGAAGAATAGGTATGTTGTAACACTTTCTAAAATATGCTTGCTGGCGTGAGCCATAATTCAGGGATCCTGTGATGCTTGATTTCCTGCTGTAATTCACGTTACCTAATTAGAATAATTAGCTAGTTAGAATTCCTCTTGTAGAAATATAATATCTATCACAATTATTCCATCCTGTGTTTAGTTTGAGTTGGTATCAAAGCCGGTTAACCCTAGTTTCTCAAACAAAAATACAAACCCTACCCATCAGCATCCTCTAGCGTCAAATACAAGAAAAGAAAGGAAAAAAAAAAACCTAGCTACCGCAAAACAGTGGCTAAGTCCTTGTCATCACAAACCTAGTGCGACAAAAGACTCCTGCAACACCAACCCGTCCAAACTTGTTCTCTCTCCTCCATGACTTTCGAAAATACTCCAAACAACCCCACTGTGCTTCCAGTGCTTCAGAAACCAGCAAAAATCTTGACATGGCTCAACCAATTGTTATAGTTCGCAATGATACTTCCGTTGCTTCATTCACCATACAGTTGAATGGAAAGAACTATAGCACTTGGTCGAAGATGATGTTGCTTCATTGTCAGGCCATGGGAAAAGAGGTTATCTGACATTGAAGGTGGCTCAAGTGGAGGAAGACGCTCTGGGCCTTGATTTGTGGTGTATTGAGGACTCCATTGTTAAAGGATGGTTGATAAAAAACTATGGAACATGATTTGGTAGAATTATTCTTAGATATATCAACAATTAAAGATTTATGGGGGAGTACAAGCCATATGTATTATGACACGTCTGATGAGTAATAGATTTATGAATTACGGTGTAAAGCAACTCCTATTACTTAAGGAGGTCGCGATATTGCATCTCACTTTGTTGAGCTCAAGAGTTTTTGGTTGGAACTAGACCGTCGTCGTCCAATCAACATGAAGTGCCCTGATGATGTGAAGATTCGACAAGTTGAGATACATAAAGACATTATTTTTGAATTTGATGCAGGTCTGTATGATGAGTTTGATAAAATTAGAGCAGATTTGTTGAGGTTGTGTCCATTGTCAAATTGGAGGAGTCGTTTTCTTTTGTTCTTAAAAAGGCCCAACACCGGGAGACGATACTCAAAAAGGATGGAAAGACTGAATCCTTTGCTGTAATGGTTTCCAAAGCCTCAGCTGCTAGTTTTTCTTTTCCAAGTCCAAGAACTAAGGAAAAAGAAAATATGCATTGCATTACTGTAATGGGAACCATCATACAGAGACCACGTGTTTTCACAAGAATGGGGTTCTGGAGTGGTTCCTTGAACGCCAAAAGCAATGAAAGGCGGCACACGCGAAGAAAGAGAATGGCGGGAGCGGTGTAGCTACTGTCGTCGCCGCCTGCCAGTCTTCCGTCAGCCCGATCGCCGGTGCTACCTCGTGTATCTCAACCTTGCCCACGATAGCTCCTTCAGTTGATGATTCTCTTACTGTTCTTTCTCAATTATCCATTCCAGAGCCTGCTGACTGTGAAGGTAATCAGGGAAAAGCTTTGGTGCTTTCCGACTAATGAGATACATGTTGGATTATTGATTCAGGTGCTACTGATCATATGACCTATGATAAATCCTTTTTTCATTCTATGACTGCTCCTACTAAAATAACAATGTTTACTGCCAACAGTGCTACTTTTCTTGTTCCTCCTTTGTCTCATAATTTATTATATGTTGGGCAAGTTATCGAACAATTAGATTGTTACGTACTCAAGTTCTCTTCCTTTTGTTTGCTTCAGGATGTTCAGACCAAGGAGATCATTGGGCGTGGTACTAAGAGAGGGGGGCTTTACTATGTGGATCACATTGCATTGGGCCATGTTCATCAAGTTCGAGGCGTTGTCGGTGAGAAGCATAAGAAGATTTGGTTATGGCACCGGCAGTTGGGTCATGACTCCTTTGCTCATTTGCAGTATTCGATTCAATCTTTATCTTGTGGAGTAAAAATTTATTATTTTCAGTGTGAGACTTGTATTCTTGCAAAAAGTCATCGAACTTTTTATCAACCTAGTTTGAATAAAAGCACATCTCCTTTTGATTTAATCCATTCAAATGTTTGGGCTCCATCTCCCATTACTACTGTCTTTGGTGTTCGGTTGTTTGTGATCTTCATTGATGATTGTACTCAGTTAACTTGGCTTTATGTTATGAAGCATAAAAGTGAAGTTGGTTCTTTATTCAAGAATTTTTACTAGATGATTCAAACAGAATATTCTTATTCGATTAAAGTTGTTCGTTCAGATAATTAGGGGAATTTGTTAACCATAAACTCGCAGACTTCTTCACTAAAAAATACATTCTCCATGAAACTACGTGTACGCAAACTCTAAAATAGAATGGTGTGGCTAAACATAAAAATCGCCATATTCTTGAGATTGCCCAAGCTCTCTTATTGGGGGGAGTGTTCCCCAAGCCCTTTGGATCGCAACTATTCAGTATGCTATCTACCTTCTTAATCGTATGCCTTCACGTGTTTTGGATTTTAAAACACCGTTTCAGACATTGGCTGCTCATGTTCCTGTTTGTTTCCATCTTAATCTCACTCTGAGCCTTTTGGTTGTGTGGTGTATGTCCATCTCAATAAATCTTACCAGACCAAGTTGGATTCGTGTACCCTTTGCTGTTTCTTTGTGGGTTTTACACCTCAACAAAAGGGTTACCAGTGTTATCATCCCTTTAGTCGCTACTTTTATGTTACCAAGGATGTTATATTTATGGAGAACAAGATGTTTTTTATGTCAGACATGCCCAATCATGTTCTTCAGGGGTAGAATCTGTAAAAGAAGCATGTAATTGGTTTGAGATAGAAATACGGGGGAAAGAAGCACAAAATAGTGTGCTGGATCCCGAGCCCCTCAACCCAAGCAGCTGTCGAAAATAGGCTACCAACCAGTCTAGTTGAGCTAAACATTTGAGCCAGGCCGAATAGCCTAGTCAAACTGAAAATCAATTATCCCGAACTCGACAACAAGGACCCCGCTTTCTCGAACATACCTACTCATGCTCCACTGAACATCCCTGAGTTAAGTCATTCAGATCCCAGTGCTTCTCAAAATATTGTTGAATTTGTGAAAAAATTACATGCACGAGCAAATAAGGAAATACCACCAGACAGATTCTCACCATAAGGAAAGGTGAAATATGTCATTGCTGATTATGTCTCCACAAGTAGATTGTCTCCTCAAGCTAAAGCATTTGCTAGTCAGATGGAAGGAATTAAAATTCATAATAGATTTGAAGAAGTTTTGCAAGACCCAAAATGGGTGGAAGCAATGAATGTGGAGATGGAGGCCTTACAGAAGAAAGGAACAAGGGAGATAGTTTCACAATATGAAGGAAAGAAACATGTTGGATGTCGATGAGTGTACATAGTTAAGTACAAAGATGATGGTACAATAGAAAAATATAAAGCAAGACTTGTGGCCAAAGGGTATACGCAGACGTATGAAGTTGATTATCTGGATACATTTGCACCGGTACCAAAAATAAATACGGTGCGAGTTTATAGCAGCTAATTTAGATTGGCCTAAAAAGAAATTCAATGTGAAGAATGCCTTTCTGCATGGAGATTTAGAAAGAGTGTACATGGACATACCACCTAGTTATGGGTTGTCTAATAACAGTGGGAAGGTGTGTAGGCTTAGAAAGGCCCTGTATGGATTGAAGTAGTCTTTGCGAGCATGGTTTGGGCAGTTCATTGAAGCAATGAAGAAGTATGGATATCATCAAGGTAACTTGGATCATACACTATTTATCAAACGTAGGGATGGTAAGGTTACTTTCCTGATAATCTATGTTGATGATGTGGTAGTTACTGGTGATGATGTTGTTGAAATGGGTAAATTACAAAAGTACTTAGCCTTAGAGTTTGAGATGAAGGACTTAGGGGCTTTGAAGTATTTTTTGGGAATCAAAGTAACTCGCTGTGCTACTAGTATTTGTCTCTCTTAAACATAGTATGTTCTAGACTTGTTGACAGAAACTGGTATGTTAGGGTGTGTACCAACCGAAACCCCTATTATGCATAATCATCACCTAGCAATCTATCCTGATCAAGTGCCAACCAACAAGGAGAGATATCAGAGGTTAGTACGAAGAATAATTTATCTTTTGGCCACTAGACCAAATATCGCATATGCAGTTAGTGTTGTTAGTCAGTTCATGCATTCTTCTAATGAAGATCACTTAGCGGCGGTTATAAGGATTTTGTGTTATTTGAGGAAAGCACCAAGCCAATTCTTGATATTCAAAAAACTGGTATATTTGGATGTCAAAGGTTATACAGATGCAGATTGGGCAAGCAATACAATAGATAGACGTTCTACATCAGGTTACTTCACTTTCATTGGGGGTAATTTAATTACATGGAGAAGTAAGAAGAAGAGTGTAGTGGCTCGATTTTCAGCTGAGGCAGAATACAGGGACATAGCATAGGGAGTTTGTGAGCTTCTTTGGCTAAGGATACTCCTGTCTGAAATTGGTTTTCCACCAAAGAAAGTCATGGAGTTTTACTGTGACAACCAAGTTGCGAGAGAGAAAGCAAATAATCCAGTTCAACATGACAAAACTAAGCATGTTGAAGTGGATAGGCATTATATCAAGGAGAAGCTGGTAGATAAGCTAATCGATATACCATTTGTAAAGTTAGAAGAACATCTGGCAGATGTCTTAACGCATGTGAGAACAGCAAAGGTTTTTCATGACTCACTTGACAAGTTCGGCATAAGAGATATCTACGCACCATGTTGAAGGGGAGTATTAGCGTGAGTCAAAATTCAGGGATCTCGTGATCCCTGATTTCTTGGTGTAATTAACGTTACCTTATTAGAATAATTACCTAGTTATGACTCTTTGTAATTAGCTAATTATATTTCCTTGTAGGAAAAGTCAGCTTGTACTTGTAAATATATATCCTCTTCTTGAAAAAATATAATATGAATCACAATTATTCAATTACTCTCCCACATAATCAAATGGATTCCCATCATTTTTTATTACTGCCACAAATGCATGTACACAGGGAAAACCTTTGATATGTCATATGCAGCAGCTACAGGTACGACTCTGTAGGTCAACCATTACAGAGTCCTCGCCATGAACCTCAAACAAGAACTCACTAGAACGACTTACATCCCAATGGTGTCCACTGTCC
This sequence comes from Prunus persica, assembly GCF_000346465.2. Classification (NCBI taxonomy): domain Eukaryota; kingdom Viridiplantae; phylum Streptophyta; class Magnoliopsida; order Rosales; family Rosaceae; genus Prunus; species Prunus persica. The sequence goes on along the minus strand of NC_034013.1, from coordinate 5,118,790 downwards.
AATAATTCTTTTAACTTTGTCTCCATTTCTGGACATAGACAAGTGTTCCATTCTTCTGCTGCATGTCGTCTCTGTGCAATCTTTCCCATAATTTTAATCCTTATACCATCTATTAACTGCTAAATAGGCAAATGACGCTGGTCTACAATCCATGCATTAAAGGACTCTGCTACATTTGAACACATTTCACCATATTTTGTTTAGGATTTCACCATATTGTAAGGAACAAACCTCAAAATCTAAAACATTACCTTTTAATACCTGAAAAATAAGGCATAGTTTACCTACACAGTGGCTTCAATTGAATTTAAACATTTTATCTGGAAAGTAAGCAGCTGACCAATTTTCTTTTGGAAGGTTTTTCAAGAACTCTATTATTACAGCACCACCCTCCTCTTGCAACGTTCTCATACGCATTTCCAATGCGTCTTCAGTCAAAGCATATGCACACTTACCAAAAAGATGAACAATCCAATCACGGTTTGTCTTCCCCAATGAAGATGGATACTTGGCAAGGACATTGTGTTTTAAATTGTGGAAGCAAAATGCATGTGGTTAATGTGGGAACACATATGGCAGTGCTTCAAGCAATCCTTTATTACGATCAGATATGAATGTTATAGTTCTCCATTGGGCGTTGACAATTTCTGCAAGATTTTGGAGGAACCAAGTCCAATTCTCTTCATTCTCGGAATCAATGACTGCAAACACTAAAGGATACATACTTATTTTCATCATAAGAACATTAGATCATAACAAGTTTATGTACTGACAGATCTGTCACAAACTGAAATTTGGCTTTCATGAGACGAACATAGCAACAACCACCAAAAAAAAAAAAAAACCTAACCAGGCGGGTGTTTAACATTGTAAAATAGAATAGTAAGGAACAAACCCCTAAATATAAAACAGTAATACCTAAAAAATAATGTAAAGTTTACCTACGCAGAGTGGCATCAATTGAATTTAAATTTTTTTTGTTAAAAGAGGCTTATTTCATTACCTTAGTTTCCATTTTTCCCAGTAGCAGCGAGCAAGTGACCCTTATACTTGTTCTTAATAAATGTCCCACCAAGGAATAATAATGACAGGCAAAATCTAAATCCTTCTATGCAAGCATGAAAGGAGATTTAAAAAAAAAAAAAAAAAACTATTGAATCGGGATGTCTTTGGGTCATACTCCAACATACAACGTAAACGAGGATTTAAGCTAAACACAGCTCCCATGTACCAAACTAAGTGCTTATACAACAATGACTCATCACCATGGACCCTTTTCTTTGCTAATTCTTTACCATACCATGCATTGTGATAAGAAATGTACAACCCATAGTTCTTGAAATCCTTGAAATTTTCAATCAGTTTAATCAATGGTTTAGATTGAATTTGGTTGATCAAAACGGAGGGCACAATTTTTGAAGACATCATGCTGCTCTTACATTCGAGGATGAGTCCGTTGCAAGTGTGTTCGTTGTTCAAGCTCCAAATGTATTTATAAAAAAAACCAATTTGCAAGACATAATGACGCATGCACACGCAAACTACAACCATCAGACACTTGTTTAGAATACTAGGAAGTCACTCTCTCTTTTTCATTTTTAAGATACCCAACCTTAAAACCTTTCTCAATAGCATACTTGCACAATTTTTCTCTAAACTCAATAACCCCACCTGTAAACTTCTGGCCCACATGATTGATGTAGTTCTTCCATGAATGAGAGAAGTATGTATGACCAGATGGTGCTGCATATTTTCCATTGAAATCGTTCTCAGCAGTATGTGTACAGTCACTAAGTCGGTCTCTAGTACAAATGGAGGATGATCCGACACAAGGTAAGTCATCTCAAAAGCCCCAACCCCAAGCTCATTAAATCTTGAACATATATCATAATAAAAAACCATTAGAGTAGAATCACTTTGAAGTGGAATCGAAACAGTCTTATCCTTAAAAACACGTCTTCCAAGTACGACAAGTTCCATTTAATGCAACAAAGAAACTACAAGAATATCAATCCAAACATTTTTTTTTAAAGAAAAACAGCACTATGTAACAATAAAAAAAAATATAATAAAAAAACGTTTGTAGGAAGGCACGTGTGGACAACCTAAAACAAAAGAACTTGTAATATTATCGAATAGATGAACCACACAACAACAAAAGAGAATGCAAGTGTGGACAACCTGAGACAAAAGAACAATACCAATTGATGATGGACACAGGAGGGTTACAACTAGTTTACCTACCAAACTAACAAACATGTTTTGCCTATCAAGAATTTATTTCTTTCCTAATCTGCATAAGTGTACATTTGAATCATGTCTGTACCCACCTTGAATAGCAAAAAGATAACAAGATGATGACTCAATACCAAAAATGAAATGAATCAATAAATACGAGCATAAAGATAAATAAAAAACTAAATTGAGATAAGTTTGCTTAGTCCGGACTCCAATACTCCATAGGGTATACAGTTCACAGACATGAACCTCATATTGAAAGCACATTGCTTACATTAGGAAATGAAAAACATCGAATAATTTACCTATCGAACTAACAAACATGGACTCAACTATGATCATTATATAAGAGTATACAATGTTACATATATATAATATATATATATTTTAAACAGAATCATGTATAGAAAATTGTCTAGAATCATGTATAAATCCTAATCCACTCTCTTTATCCTTATAAATATTTGGTATCGAGTCAATGTACGTAATCGAGTAATCAGAGTTGAGTTGATGTTTATAACCAAACATTTTGCATAATCAGAGTCAACTAATGTACTTACCAAACTAATTGTGCCTATTAACCTTATGTACCTGCTAGTGCAGTCTCATCACCCAATCCAACATGGCTGCTTCCTTTTCATCCTTTTATTCTCTTCCATTATTTCTATCAATATTCGTGCATGCAATTCCATTGTGTCTTCTCCTCCTCCTTTTAATCGAAAATGATTGAATCTAGAATCATAGATACTTGGCCAACCAACGTAACTCCTTGCTGTCCTTGAGTGCAAATGCCACATCGTCACTGAAAGACACATAAAATCATATGAGGTCACAGAATAGTCCAAGGTTTTCTTCTGATGGTAATGCAGTTGCATGAAAGGGTGAACCATCAAAGCCAAAAGTTCAAAGTAGATGGATTAAACAGAATTCTAATAGATATCACAAGTTTTGGGAGAGGGATGATGTCAAGAGCTGGACAGAAACCTAACCTTGGAAAATTGAGCTGCAGCTTCTGCAACCTGTGCTTTGCTCCCAATTCACATAAAACAATTCTGCACTCCCCAAGTTTACAACTGCCAAAAACGTACAGTCCAGATATTACATAATCCATGCTCATATACAGTTAGTATCAACTCCAGAAATTAAAATCTAATAGTTCTCACTAACTATTCTCCAGAAAGGCAATTGCAGACACAAATAACAGCACTCGAAAATGGACATCATAAGCCATTTAAAAATGCAACCTGACATCCGCATCAAAGAAAACTTAAAATAGAGAGGGACCATCACCTAAAATAGTATGTGCAAAGTACAAAAGAAATGAAAGCAGTCACTTTATTTAACACTCAATATTTTCTTAGTCAAAAGCCAAAACTAGTGCCCCTCTTCAGGTTCATAACACTCCCATTTGACAAGACAACAAGGACCAGAGGAGATCAATAGACTATGTTTCTACACATGTATATAGCAAGATATTAGCATCAACGCACGTCTTACCCAATTTTTAAGAGCATGTCATGTCCGGGAAATGCTTCTCCGTTACTTGTACAGAGTCATGAGACTGTCATTGCCAACTGCAAGGAAAAACATAAATTCAATGAAAACACTATTACATATCAAGTAATTGTAAAATTCCAGCGCTAGAAATCTACAGTGAAGGCATCAAAGAAACTGGTGAATCAAAATAAAAATAATCTGGTTTGTAGTTGAGATGCAGTATCGCAGGCAGGAGCAATAAGTATTCTTTTAGTCAGTATTTCAATGCAAGCCTGCTGATGCAGGATGCATAGGACCTAAATTGTTTAGTTTCCTAATTTATTTGTTAGTTTCCTATATTCTTTAGTTTTCCAAATCCTAGTAGGATTTCTAAGTTTCCTATTTTATTAGGAATAGGATTTCTGTTTTAGCTGGGGATTTTAATCCTATTGTCTCTAGGTTCTAGTTTCCTATTTTATTAGGAATAGGATTTCTGTTTTAGCTGGAGATTTTAATCCTATTGTCTCTAGGTTTTAGTTTGCTATAAATACCCCTATGTAGTTCTTTAAAATTCAGATTTGAATATTGATTAAACCTTCTCTTAACTCTCTGATTTCTGCCTGCCTTCTATCTTTCTTTCCTTCAGCTTCTCTTATTCTTTTCTGTCCTATTGCTCTGAGTGTTAAAACTAACACACCCAGGGCTGTGCTACATCAATTGGCATTCAGAGCCTCTTGCTCCGCCGCTGTTCCTCTGCTTCGGTGCCTCTACTAGTCGTCATGGCTCCCAACATCACCGTTGCCAATTTGGCGGACCAATTTCACGAATTCAAGGCGAAAATTTCTACAGATGTCACCAATTTGGAAACTCAGTTCACCAAATTGATGGCTGCTCAAAAGACTGAATTTTCGTCCATGTCCACAGATATTGCCAAATTACAAGCTTCCGTGACGCTGCTCGTCACCCACCTCTCAACCGTGACTCTTGAACCATCCTCCACATCTGCTGTTCTCTCTAGTTCGTGCACACCTTCTCTCCAGGCTGGTCTCCTTCCCAATCCATCTAAGGATTCCAAGTTTCAAGGCCACCTGGGCCTTCCATCATCTTCGGCGGGGACATCTCTGGTTCACTCCGAACCAAATTTTTCCGCAGGATCTGCACCTAAACCCCATTATACCCAACATACGATGGTTTCTCCTCTCGTGGATGCCACTATCCCACTCCGACCCCACAAACATCACGTCGTCCACCGAAACTTGGATTTTGAGATCGCCCGTCATGCCAAGCCTACTGCCCGACTTCGATGGTCGCGGGGATCCTACTTTTTTTGTTGATTGGATATCGGCTATGGAAGATTATTTTGAATGGTACGACATGTCCGATGCACAACGGATCCGGTTCGCCAAACTCAAACTCGTAGGAGCCGCAAAACAGTACTGGAAGGCTACTGAGCATCATCTCCAACAACTGGGACAAACCCCTGTGATTTTATGGGATGAGATGAAATTGAAACTCCGGGAACAATACCTTCCATCTTTTTATCGTCACCAATTGTTAGATCAATTATGGACTCTTTCCTAGGGTACTTCAACAGTCCAAGACTATTATTCTCGCTTTGTGGAGCACAAATTGCGTTCTGCCCTACAAGAAGAGTTGGCAGTCACAGTTTCTCGTTTTATTCATGGCCTTCGGATTGATATCAAACGCGAGGTGAGTAGGTCACGTCCGGATGTATTAGAAGATGCCTATTGCCAAGCCTTGGAAGCTGAGACCTATCTACGACCACAACGTCGTTACCCAGGATATCCTGGTCAGCCTACAACCACCAACCAAGCCCGCACTACCACTCCGGGTCTGAAGACTGAATTTTCTGGACCATCTAATCCTACTGCGCCACCTACCAAAGGGCCGATCGTCTCTAATAATTCCCACATTGAATGTTTCCATTGCCATGCTAAAGGACATATTGCCTCTCGTTGTCCACAACGCACATTAACTATCAGCGCTAGCACAGACGACCATTGTGATGTAGAGATTGTGGATCCTCTTGAGGGTGTGTATGACCCAGAAATTGACGATTGTTTTGATGATGACATACTCAATCAGGTTTCTGTTATGCGTTGTATCTATTCTGCACCCGCATTGCCTGATTCCTGCAAAAGCACTAGTATTTTCCATACCTACGTTCCATGCAATAACCAAACATGTAAACTGGTTATTGATAGTGGTAGTACCATGAACGTCATCTCCAAGTCTGCCGTTACTCGTCTTAATCTTAAGCCCGAACCACATCCCTGCCCTTTTCACGTAGCTTGGGTGGATAAAACTAAACTCCCAGTCACTAAGCGATGTCTTGTTTTCCTTAAGCTCGGGACCTGCAATGAAGACATTTATTTGGACCTACTGCCTATGAATGTTGCACATGTATTACTTGGCAGACCTTGACTCTATGACCATCACGTGCAGAATTGTGGTCGTGAAAACACATACACTTTTCAACATGAAGGCAAAAGTATTACGTTACGCCCAGCCAATCCTGCGATCAAACCTACCAAGACTAATATTACCACCTCCTCTCCATCGCAGACAGGCAATGTGTCAGGTCATCGGTTGGCTCTATTATCTTATGGCGAATTTGAGAAAGAAAGTTTGGAGACAGGAGTTGTATTTGCTCTCGTGATCAAAGAGATATCTGCGGCCCCTTCCTATCAACAACCTGAACCTCTACATCAACTCCTCAATGAATTCTCCGATGTCATGCCAGATGACCTCCCAAACGAGCTACCACCCATGAGAGACATTCAACATGCCATCGACCTTGTCCCCGGATCACAACTTCCGAATCTTCCTCATTACCGCATGAACTCATCTGAACGTGCCGAACTAAACACGCAAATTCAAGGGCTGTTGGATAAAGGATTTATTCGCCATAGCCTGCGCCCATGTGCTGTACCGGTGCTTCTTACTCCCAAAAAAGATGGCTCTTGACGAATGTGTGTTGACAGTAGAGCTATTAATAAGATCACAGTTAAATATCGATTCCCTATTCCACGACTTGAGGATATGTTGGAGGAGTTGGCAGATTCCAAATGGTTTTCCAAGATTGACCTTTGTAGCGGTTACCATCAGATTCGTATTAGGGAAGGTGATGGATGGAAAACCGCATTCAAAACTCCTGATGGATTGTATGAGTGGCTTGTTATGCCATTTGGAATGTCTAACGCACCTAGCACATTTATGCGCGTGATGACCCATGTTTTGCGTCCTTATATCGGAAAGTTTTTGGTTGTGTACTTTGATGATATCCTTATCTACAGCCATTCAAAAGAGGACCATCTGCAACACCTCCGAACAATTTTTCATATGTTACGCCAGGAAAAGTTGTTTGTTAATTTGAAGAAGTGTTCTTTCCTTCAAGAACAAGTTTTATTTATGGGATTCATTGTTTCCGCAGCTGGCATAAGTGCTGATCCTGACAAAGTTCACGCCATTGTAAATTGGCTGCTTCCTTCAACTTTAACCGAGACTCGAAGCTTTCGTGGGTTAGCATCTTTTTACCGACGTTTTATTCCTAGTTTCAGTACTATAATGGCTCCTATCACAGACTGTATGAAGCAAGGCGAGTTTCGATGGACTCATGCGGCCACTCGAGCGTTTGAGGCATTAAAACAGAAAATGATAGAAGCACCTGTCCTACGCCATCCAGAGTTGACTAAGGTTTTTGAAATAGCATGTGACGCATCTGGTGTTGGCATTGGGGGCGTCTTAAGTCAGGAAGGACATCCTGTTGCTTATTTTAGTGAGAAGCTTAATGAGGCAAAGCAAAAGTATTCGACTTACGACAAGGAATTCTATGCCATAGTCCGTGCGCTACGTTATTGGCAATATTATCTGTTACCAAATGAGTTTGTCTTATATTCTGATCATCAAGCGTTAAGGTATCTTCATTCTCAACGTAACGTCAGTAGCCGCCATATTAAGTGGACTGAGTATCTTCAGATTTTCACCTTTGTGATTCGACGTCGCCCAGGAGTTGATAATAAGGTTGCTGATGCACTCAGCCGAGTAGGCGTTATCCTTCAATCATTGACTGCACAAGTTGTGGGTTTTGATAAAATCAAAACTGAGTATTATTCTTGTCCAGATTTTGGTCTCATTTTTCAGGAAGTTACGGCTGGAAATCGTCGTGATCATGTTGATTTTCTGCTGCGGGATGGTTATCTCTTTCGTGGAACGCAGTTATGCATTCCCCGTACCTCTTTACGTGATTTCCTTGTGTGGGAATTACATGCTGGAGGTCTGGCTGGACATTTTGGTAAAGATAAGACCATTACTCTAGTTGCCGATCGATTTTATTGGCCTTCATTGAAGCGAGATGTTGCTCACATCCTAGCCCAATGTCGCACCTGTCAGCTTGCCAAGGCTAGAAAGCAAAATACTGGATTATACACTCCTTTGCCAATTCCGCATACCCCGTGGAAAGATTTAAGCATGGACTTTGTTCTTGGCCTTCCTAAAACGGCACGCGGCCATGATTCTATCCTGGTTGTCGTTGACAGATTCTCTAAAATGGCTCACTTTCTGCCTTGCTCTAAAGCTGCTGATGCTTCTTATGTGGCCATGTTATTTTTTAAAGAGGTCATTCGTCTACATGGGCTTCCTGTTTCTATTGTTTCAGACCGTGATGTCAAGTTTGTTAGTTATTTTTGGAAGACCTTGTGGAAGCTCTTTGGTACTTCTTTATAGTTTTCGTCGGCATTTCATCCTCAAACAGATGGTCAAACAGAAGTGGTTAATCGTACTCTTGGAGATTTATTACGATGTTTAGTCGGTGATAAGCAGGGTAATTGGGACCTCATTCTTCCTGTAGCAGAATTTGCTTATAATAATTCTGCCAACCGAACTACAGGTAAAAGTCCTTTTGAAATTGTTTACGGTGTGATGCCACGTCCACCCATTGATCTTGCTCCCCTTCCTATTGATGCCCGTCCTTCGGAATCTGCAACTACCTTTGTTGAGCACATTCGTCGCCTATATGAGGAGGTTCGTCAGAAAATTTCTCTAAGTACGGACACATACCAACTTGCTGCCAATACTCATCGTCGCACTCAAGACTTCCAAGAAGGTGATTATGTTATGGTTCGTGTTTGCCCTGAGCGATTTCCCAAACATTCTTTTAAGAAACTTCATGCTCGATCGATGGGTCCTTATCGTATCCTTCGCAAGTTGGGTGCCAATGCTTACTTGGTTGAACTTCCTTCTGATGTTCATATCAGTCCCATTTTTAACGTATCTAATTTGTTTCCATACCGGGGTACTTTTACTCCTCCTGTTGCGACTGACATAACCCATGCTATTGTTCCTCCTGCTGCTCCTCGCGTGCCTGCTTCCCATGCTACTCCTACGGATCAAATCTCACAAGTCTTAGATCATGAAGTGGTGGCTTCAGCCCTTGGGGGGTTTTCTCGTTTTTTGGTTCATTGGGTGGGACGTCCGGATATAGATGCTACTTGGATTACTGAAGATGAGTTTCATCAGCATGATCCTTCTCTTCTCCGTCCAGTTCAAGATGATTTGGCAGCAGCTGAAGTTACTGATGCTCGTCCTCCTATTATTCATACCTACAGTCGGCGCCATCGTCGTTAAACTCGCCAGAGTCAAGTTCTTTCAACCGGAGGAGAATGATGCAGGATGCATAGGACCTAAATTGTTTAGTTTCCTAATTTATTTGTTAGTTTCCTATATTCTTTAGTTTTCCAAATCCTAGTAGGATTTCTAAGTTTCCTATTTTATTAGGAATAGAACTTCTGTTTTAGCTGGGGATTTTAATCCTATTGTCTCTAGGTTCTAGTTTCCTATTTTATTAGGAATAGGATTTCTGTTTTAGCTGGAGATTTTAATCCTATTGTCTCTAGGTTTTAGTTTGCTATAAATACCCCTATGTAGTTCTTTAAAATTCAGATTTGAATATTGATTAAACCTTCTCTTAACTCTCTGATTTCTGCCTGCTTTCTATCTTTCTTTCCTTCAGCTTCTCTTATTCTTTTCTGTCCTATTGCTCTGAGTGTTAAAACTAACACACCCAGGGCTGTGCTACATCACCTGCAGGCCAAAAATAATCACCTCCAGTGTGAAATACTATTATTTAAACCGAAGTTACTCTGAATGTACGATACAAAAAGAGTAAATGCACACATTGTTCAGGAAAAAGCTTGAGAAGTTCACCTTTTCGAATGTAGTTTCCCCCATTCCTGTTTTGTAGAGTTCATACACCGTGGCAGTCAAAAATATTTTACTCAGCCTGGAAGAAGTTTCCATCACCTGCCAGGAAAAAACAAAGAAAAGAATTAGCATTAATATCTCTGAAGAAGGTAGAGAGAATTTTTATTTATTTTTTATTTTTTTGTTCTTCCAGATACAACATAGATAAACAAAACTTCCTTTCAACCCAATAACAATTTATGCAGCCAAAGTTGTATATAGTTGAATGCTACTTGTGCAGAAATTCACTACTTTAAACCAGCATCATATAATTTGGGTCCTGAAAGCCATTTTTTCCCATGCTACTCCTTTTAAGAATGGCACTTACAAGATTTAGCAAACTCCAACTGACACCATTTTCATCTTTGTTACTCGTCCATAAAACTATGTAGCTATCTGGATCTCATGTATTTCATATTAGAAATGCATATTAATGTAGCAATCACTGCGTCATATGCATCACTCAAGAGTATTGATTACCTCTTCTAAGATGTAACATACCATTTAAATAAAAGAAGTTTCACCAACAGAAATCATTTTTTATCATGACTGTAAGATATAATCTGACTCACTTGAATATGAGGTGCCTGGAACATTTCTTGTATGGCTGCTTCAACCTCTGCCATTCCAACAAGTGATTTTCCTGCAAAGTGGGTACATATAAATCCTGTAAGTGACAAGAATTAAAGCTTCAAAGCAAGATAATAACGCTTCTAAACAAAGCAAGCACAGAGTTTACGCTACATGAGATGTGGGTGCTTAATATTACCAATGTAGTAACAGAGTATTTCTTTTGAAACTTCAGGATACAGGAAAGAAGAGAAGTTGACAATTCTAATTCCTTGGTTGACCAAAATAGAATACTGGTTTAAAGGCTGCTTAATTTTCATTTTTCCAAATAAAAGAAAATGAAACAAAACCAATACCAAAAACAGAACAAAAAACAAAACATGTATTATTTGGTATTTAAACCAGATCTTCCATGACACAAACTCTCATTATGGGACTGGTTGATTCTTTGCCAATGAAAGGCCATGTTTTTTTTTTTCTGACAAAAATGATATTCTAAACTACTCTAATGATGCTTATGTTGCTAGATTGTGCGTTTGTATAACACATTCAGACAAGAACCAACCTAATCAATGGCCTAAATTCAGAGTCTTGCAACATAAGCATTTTATGTTGCCAGACAATCTGGCAAGAGAACATTTATCTACGAAATATAGTTTAAAGCTTGCTTTGACAGAACGAATTCTGGATTTTTCAAGTAATCCTAAAATGTAAAATGTTTCACTACCATAAAACTGAAAACAAAAGTTACAAACTAGAATCAATATGATGTTAAATAACAAATCAAAATAATGCATCAATAGTCTACACCATGATGTTAAATAAAGATACAACTGGGCAAGTTGGCACCACTTCATAACGAAGTGTCAAAATTCTGAGGAAGTCCCAATATCGAGCCATGTCAGAATTCCCTTGAGAAGGAGCTTGTATATTTATAAAACCAAATTATTCAAACCTCGATATCAAGTGATGTTCATGGAAGGTTAACTTATATACTCTATGTTCTGTTGATGCGGTCAGTGGAAACTAGAAGCCAAGATTAGTCATTAATCTGAACTAAATTAAAGCAATCAATCTTAAGAAATAGCTAAAAAGTGTGAAATATGACCAACAGAAAACATCTTTCCCACAGGTGCACAACCATTGACAGAAATAAAACCAAACAAAAATATTTCTGTCTACTAGATAATTCCAGCAATTGAAACTTACGGTGATACAGTTTCAATGAAGTGGAAGGAGAATAGGACAGATTACCAAAACATTAACAAAATAAGGATTGTTCAAATCAAGTTTCCAACTTTAAAGGGGTTGTGGTTGAAGTCTATACCTTGAGAAGCATTATTAGAATTTGAGATTAGCTTCTTAGGTCAATAATCTGTGATTTCTGCTGCACGCCTGCATATCTCCAATGCACGACCGGCATCTCCTGAAATAGCTGCTACCTGAATATATGTTCAAATACTATCAGAGATGGAGTTTCCAATGCGCTCATCCACTGTGGCCAACTAATAACTATTAGAAAATCAATTTTATGATGAAACAGTTAACATGCACCTAACCTTTCTTGAAGCATATTCTATAGCTTGTTCTTTAAAGGCATTAATTCCTTTAAGACGACTAGAAACTATCTCTTGAAGCTGTTGGTAATTATAGGGGCCAAAGCAAAGCCTTTCGATTCCCATACGACTTGAAATATGAGGAAGCAACTTCTCAGGAAGATCCATGGTATTTGCTATGCCTTAACATGTATTTCATTACAAACAGTTAATGATGCAGTCATTAACAATCTCATAGTCATCATCATTGTTTTTTCTATTTCATTATGAGATAAAAGAATACAAAAATCATTCGACAAGGATGCCTACTGAAAATAAATAAAAGCATACCTATTACAACTAACTTTGAGTGTGGCTTAGTAGGCCAGTCAAGAATGTTGTATAGAACCTGAAACCAAAAAAGCACTACAAGTATGTTTTGACTATTTCAAGATCATGGGTAGTAACAACTATATTATAAATAACGCAGAACTGGAATAGTTATTAAAAAATAGTCACATCATAAAATGCAGAAGCTACCAATTGATATAAGAAAAAATGGTTACCGACTGGTTTCTGGTCAGAAGAAGATCAAGTTCATCAATGAGAAGAATGCAAGGCTTGTCATCCTCCTTGCCAATTTTCTTTCCTTCAGAAAATTGTTCATTTAGCAAGTGGAGAGCCTTCTTCCAACTAACTCTGTGCCCACTTAATGCTTCATATATAACCTGTGCAAACACGTGTGTTACAAGGCAGCAATGCATACCATCATGATAAGCATAGAAAATCAAATATAAATATTTGTTTACCCTATAAATATTCTCTGGTGATGCCAACTTTAGAACATTTATCTCCACAAAAGAGTAGGGTCTTATACTTCCTGCGTCAACTTCAGTTCTTAGATTCCTCATTACTGCTAGCACACTCATTGTCTGCAGTTACACAAATATTACGAAAGGAATAAATAAAACTCATTTTATCCATGAAAAGTACATAAATGAAATTTACAGCCTATCTGAAACAATGTAGCTACCTATTTGTAAACACAACCACAGACCGTACCTTGCCAGTTCCAGGAACACCATGAATGTACAGGCAACGTCCCACACATTTATCATCAGAGATGGCATCTTTGATAAATGCAGTTATCTCCAACATTTCTCTGCACACAAGCAGGTCATCTCCATGATTACAATGTTAAAGTAACGCAGATCAAGAAAACCTTTAATGAACTGATTCTCACATACTTATCCCTGCAAGGTAAAGACTTAGGCAATGATGCCAACAGAAATGCTGCCTTTGCTCTTTCAAGATCAGTCTGCTTGTGGCATCTTACATGCTCTGGGATTTTCTTAACTCCTATCTTCTGAAGTCCAAAGAACCGCCCCTTCTGTGAATTCTGTAAATACAGAATTCACTAGTTCAATTTGGGAAAGTAAACAAACAAAAGCCACAAGTATAAGATAGAATTAGAAGATAGTGTCCATACTGCAGCCAACTCATGAGCTCTAGATGGTTTGGCTATTATATTTTTTATGCTCTCCTCGTCATAGTCCATTTCTTCTTCTGTATCAGAGTCTGGGTCTTTGCTAAGTTTCCAATCTCCATCACTTTCAGCTCCATCATCATCCTACCAAATAGTTAAAACCCCATAAATTCAACTCAATTTAATCCATTTGAAATTTTTCAAGAATTTTCAAATGCTGAGTCTCATTTCCTGAAACGCTTACCTCTTCACCATTATCAATTTCAGCAGGACGATTGAAACTGTGCCAATGAATATCATATTCATATTCACACAAATAAACATCATCACCTTCATTCGCTTTGGCATATTCTTTGGGATTCATGACAAAACAATGTCGAAGAATAGACTTCATCTGTAAATATATGAAATATTACAGTTATGAACTGAAGGATGGCAAGATATACCTCTTTTCACCATAATATCTGATCCAAAACTGAGAGAATATTAAGCAGCAGAACAAGAGTTGAAAAGTATGTAACTACATTAGTGACTAGGTATATAAAAAGAAGGACCATATTAGCTTAAAGCTAAAATTTTGTGAAAATCCTCAACCACATCCAAAGTCAAAACTGAACCTAAAGTCATACAGAATAAGAGGATCACTTCAAACAAAAGAAAACAAAGGGTGGAGAATAGAAAAAATAATCCCTTACAAACTGGATTACATTTAACGTAATTTTCCCTAAAGAGACTACCGGTTTTTCTTTTCCTTGTTTCTTTCTTTTTCTTTTTGCCTTGTTTTTAGCAAAGCACGAATCATGGATTCTGAAACAGAGTTTGGTAGGCTGAAAAACCTTAGTCAAAGGCCAAATGGTTTATAGATTCCTCACATTGAATGCTTGAAATGATTGGCAGCAATCACATGAACTTAAGGTGAATAACTTCACTTATTTTGCTGGAAATATGGCCAGAAAATGGTGAATTCATGACAAGCAATTTTGGTGTAAGAGGAAGTACATATTTATTTGTAAAATGACAATAAGCATTCCCCTACAGGGTGTTATTCCTTGAAATTAGAACAATGTTAAAAGGCACAAAAAGTATCCAAATGCGAAGAACCTAGTGCAGAAACATACGAGGCAGTTTACCAAATAGTTACCAGTCAAAGTCATCATTTTTTTTTTTTTATCATATCAAGTTTTCAAATTGCAATCAGTTCGGTAAACTTCCAGATCCCTACTAAAAGATGCAACTATTGCCTGGATGTCATCTATCACCTCAATGTCAGCAAAATCATTGGTGCGATAAATTTCTCGCCTCAAATTATGAGGTTGTCTTCCAGCCACAGTCTCTTACGGGATTATATACCAACGTACCCGACGCCAATAGATACCATCTACTTCTTTCCATATAGTGCACAAATTCAAAAGCACAAACCAAGGCCACATACATTACAACCAAAACAACAGCACACACTTGCACCATTTGCAAAATTAAACCAAATTAAACATCTACCTTTCAATGTGGGCAGCCCATAAATCGCTCGAGAGAAGCTTCTCCCTCAACGTTCTAACCCTTTTCTTCCCTTCTGGTGGTGTCGGAAGCTTGACTTCCTTTCCCAATTTGCGATCATCACAAAACCGACATATCCAATCTCCTTCAGGAACCTCCTTCAATGGAGGTTTCAAGCATTTCAAATGGAACCCACCTAAACAATCATCACACTCGATCATTACAGATTTCCCAGACTTAAAGCACACCCTACATTCATCCACTTCAACCAATTCGTCATCCGAGCTTGCATCCTCTCTCCTCCTCACATAAACATTATCCCCGACCTCAAATTCACCCCCATCATACACAACCTTCTTATAATAAACCCGTCTTTTTGATACTGCCTTGTTCTTCTCAAAGTTGACATTTTTCGAGGCCCTCGAGCGTGTAACTACCTTGCTCTCCTCGTCCCTCTTCCTCTTCTTAGTCTCAGACTGCCCTGGCGTCTCTGGAGAGAATGCAACTTCAACCTCAGTCAAATTTCCCTCCTCTTTACGCTTCGATTTCTTGCCCTTCCCAGCAGATTTTGGGGTTTTTGGAATGTCCGCCAGAGGCGGTCTGCTGTTTCACGAGTTGCACGTTTAGCGCGGGGAAAGTAAAGCTGTGAATGGTAAAACATTTAAAATATCAGAAAATATCTTAGTTAATTTAAACATTAAACGAGAATAATATAATAAATTCATATTTTTATATTAAAAAAATTAAAATTAAAAACGAAATAAGATAATAATAACCCAAGGAGCTAGTATATATATATTGTACAGTACAACCCTAATTTCTACCATTACCAGGTAATCTCCATCAATTTCAAAAATTCTCATCTTTCGAATGCAAGTAAGCCATTTGATTTTTCTCTATTCTTCTCAATTGTAATTTGAGGTTCCTTATAATTTTTTTTCAATATATTAGTTATCTTATTCGTTTATGTGATATTGTAGAAATTTAACATACATGCATCATACTTGTATCTTAGAAATATTAATAGTGTTGTTTTATAGTTATGAATCGAAAAAATCATGCATGGAAGTATGCAAAAGAAATAGAGAGGAAAAAAAATACTTGAAATGCACATTTTGTGATCAAAGATGTAGTGGAGAACTTATTTAATTTCTTGCCCTTAATTTTGCAGTAGGCTTCGTTTTCGACCTACAGTATTATAAAAAACCTTCATGTTTGAAAGCTTCTTATACAAGATGAGCAAGGCACAATGCAAGGAAAGGGACCAATGTCCTTAGCTTGTAAGGATTTGAATTTAGCATCATATATAGCCAAACTATAACTTGTATTTTGAAGCTTTTGAGATTGGTTTTCAATTTTACAACTGTTGTTAATGAAATTTGAATTAAAAGACTAAGTTCCGTTAGATCATTAAATGGTGACAACGTCTCACACCCGCATTCACATATTTAAAAAATAACAACATGCCTTGTCCTCACTCCATCTTGGCCGAAGGATTTTGGGTGAGCAGAAATAGAGCTAGGAAAGTCAGGCCAAAGAATTAATATAAATCAAGGAAAGCAGTTAACTAGTTATATTCATCATGCATAAAAATTTATGATGACTCGTTTGAGCTTGTCAGATTTCACTAAAAAACTTGTAATAATGTAAGCTTGTCGCAAAACGAATGTGATTGATGGAGTCTGACAGAAAAAAAAAAAATTGTGATTGATGGAGAGACTTATTTCCCTAAATTACAAGAATCCAACTTTTAAGCTATGTATATAATATAAAGAAAAGTAGCTAGCTAGTTGTTTTCATGAATAAATTTCTATAAATCATAAACATCTGTTCAATTGACTTGTTCTTCTATTAGGACATCTAGTTAAAAGAAATCAAATAATGAATGCAAACTCTTGGTGATGATGTTTTTTTTGGGTTCATGTTTTAGAAGATCCAAGTGACATGCATATCAGCCACGCAAATCAGACGTGTATACATAATTATTTATGAGAAAAATCTGAAAATACATAGCCTTTAACTACTCTATAAATATCATTTTGATTCATCCGGTATATGCATCCCTCAAAAGATATACATAAGCATGGGCACCCAAACAGTGGCCAAAATTCCAGTGGTGGATTTCTCCAACGAAGACTGCTTAAAGCCGGGGACGAGTTCTTGGCTCTCCATAAGCAAAAGCATCTGCCATGCACTCGAAGAGCTGGGCTGTTTCGTCGCAATACTGCCCGGCAAAGTTTCTCCGGAGCTTCACAACACCTTCTTTGGTACGTTGGGCGAGTTGTTTGATTTCCCCACTGAAATCAAAGTGCAAAGTTCTTTTGAAAAGCCCTACCCCAGTGGCTACATAACCGCGAATGCCGCCAATGAAGGCTTGGGGATTGGCTATGCTACAGACCCTGAAGACACTCGGAGATTCACACGTCATTTTTGGCCCGAGGGACACGATTCATTTCGGTATAATTTAATTTGACATAAAACATTTGAAAATATGATCATATTTAGCTCAACCTTTTGCAGTGTGATTTAAATTTTGAACATTTAGACTATTTGTTGTTTGTTGGGCAGTGAGGGTGCTGATTTGTATGCAAAAGTGATGGAAGAGCTAGATCAAGTTGTGACAAGAATGGTGTTCGAAAACTATGGTGTAGAGAAGTACCATGATGATCACATCCAATCAATCGTTCACACGTACCGATTTAATCAATACAAAGAATTCGACAAAACTGGAATTGATGAGGGTCTACCCGCCCATACGGACAAGACCTTCAGCACCACACTCTATCAAAATCATGTCAAGGGTCTGGAAATATATTCAAAGGACAATGAGTGGATAAGTGTTGATCCTCTACCTTCATCCTTCATATTCCTAGCAGGTGATGGATTCCAGGTATGGCACCAAAAACTACACATAATGTGTCTTGAGTGTGTTAATAACTTAAATTTTTCTTTGAATCACATGTTACGCATGTCCAGTGTTGGAGCCAGAAATATAGACCTACAAAGCTCGAGAAGTGATCGAGCGAACATGAGAAAGGCTAAATTCTCAAAATTGCAACAGATATCTCAAAATAAATTATATGAAACTTGAATATTTAGCTTCGCAAAATCAGCCAACCTAAAATTAACATTAAGGCTTCCTTTGATATCCCGGACAACTGGAATATTCTTCTCATGTTTGGTGCTCTTAATAAAAGAGGTACTCCCTCGTTATTAAATTGAATAATTGTTCCACATATTAGAGAAAACAAGTCTCCTTGTCAAGGGCAAGACTCTAAATAGGACGGGATTAGACCAACTCCTATATTCTTATCTTTCTGCCTACCTTTTGACATTTTGATGATAAATTCAAAAAGAGTAGCGCTTGAATTCGTACTTTTTTGTAATCTCAATTATCATTACAACGTGCATATTAAATCTTAGCCGGAATCTTGTATGACTTGGCCTAGGTTTGGAGCAACGACAGAGTGCGAGCTTGTAAGCATCGAGTGACCTTGAGGGAGAACGATGTACGATACTCGTTTGGACTATTTTCATACAGAGAAGGAGAAACACACGTACCCAAGGAGCTTGTGGACAAGGACCACCCCCTACAGTACAAGGCATTGCATCAGTTCGAATATGTACAATATTTTAAAAAGAATTACTCCACCCTTGGGCCTTTGTATTCCATCAAGGAATATTGTGGCGTTTGATATATTTCTCTGCTCCAAAGGCTCCGAGCCAATATTTATCTCTCTTCTTAGTTTTTGGTTTTTGTTAATTTGCAATGTATTTTTCTTTCTTTTTTTAGTATTTGTTTTGTTAATTTCTTGTTTGAGATATGAAGTTCATCTGTGTTAAAATAAAATTCCATCACTCCGAGCTGGAAACTGTTTGCTAAAGCTCTCCCCAGGGTGTTTGAATGGTGGTATACTTGCTATCATATACTAGATAAACCAAACATACACTAATGACAGAATTAAAAGAAATAAAATTGGTGTATAAGATGGAATAAGTTTAGTGTAGATCATGAAGAAGTTTCAATAGAATCAAAATTTCAGTACTCAATTTCCATTTTTAATAGTTTTATTATTCCGATTTTGATCTAATTCCAGTCATATATATATATGGTTGATTACTCGAGCCCTTTCTGCTTATTAATTAGCATTACCTACATTTATTTCAACCTCCTCTACTGAAAATAATGCTCAAAATTCAGATTTTATTGTTCTTTCTTCATTAGTTAAATTATTGATTTTATCTGTAGTTCCTTTATTGTTATTGTTTTGGTCTTATGTAACAAATTGCTGAAAGTTTAAGGAGGACCTTTGAATAAATATTTTTTGAGAAAAAAAAAACAATGCTTAACCCCAAAAAAAAAAAAAAAAAATCTCTCTTTGGGTACTTGACTATAATGGATGATATCACATTTGTGGGAACACATATTTCGCTGGCAAATAAGAAGATGCAACGTGAAAAAAAGAATATTCTTTAGGTCAACTAATTACCCTAATTAAATAGAGGAATATTCCTATTTAATTAGGGAAATTATCTTTGATTTAATAGAGGAATATCTCCCTAAATTAAGGAACCAATTTCCACTAAATCTCTTTAGATCTCTTTAGCTAATTTCTGTCATCTTTTTAGATAAGAATAATTCTAACCAAATAAGGATTATTTTCCAAAAACCTTAGCATACAAGGAGCCTATAAAATACATGAATACACAAGTCATTCAAGATTTTTTTCTAAATTCCTCTTTAATTTCGAAATCCCCGGATGTTGTTCGTTGACATAAATTTTTTTTACAAGAACTAAGGAAGAAGAAAGATTAAAAATTGAAAAATCAACCTCCAAATATTTCCCGTGTAAAAATTTGCTCAAACAACAATTCCTAACTACGCTGCTTGTGACCCCTCTGTGTCTCATCATCATTGTCTCGCCACGTTCTATTTGATATTGTACACTTGACAACAAAGATCTACAAATAGAGAGGGAGATACCAGCTGAGTCAAACGAGGGAGCTCCTTAGAGCAACTCCACCCATGAGGGCAAAGTCTAAGGCAAGGGCAAGCAAGGGCTGCCACTATTCACGTGAATAGTGTCAGCCTTGCCATTTGTGGTTCCACCCATGAGGGCAAAGTCTAGGGCAATTACTATTCATTGTACTTTATTTCCTATTTTTTTATACTTTAAATCATTAATTTTGATAATCTTTTGTAATTAAATTTTCGGATAAGATTTTCGGATGAGAATCTCGGTTGCCACGTGTCTTATTCCAGATAAAATTTTCGGATATTCATTAATAAAAATTATAATCTCAGATTTCCGATAAAATTTTCACCCTCTAAAATTGTGCCAAGTGTCCCATGTCTGATAAGATTTTCAGATATTTTTTTACAAATAGTGATCTCAGATTTCAGATAAAATTTTCACCCTCTAAAATTGTGCCACGTGTCATCTCTATCTTCTGAATCCCTCTATAAAACTACACCATCAACACCACTCCTCTCACACAATCTCTTATATATTCCTTCATTTCTCAGATTTTACAAAACACATTATACTCTCAATGTCAAACTTCAGGAGGGTGTTGTAGAGGCAACAGAAAGAATGGGAAGAAATCCGGCGTAGACGTGAGGAAGAAGATCGGGACACCGGTGAAGAAGAAGAAGAAATGCTTGTAGCAGCGGCGGTGTGTATGATGAATCAATCAAGCCAACACCATCGTCGTCGTGCCCCGAATGTGGACAGACGCAGAGAGTCTCGGAGTAAGAATCTCTTGGAGGATTACTTTATCCCAAATTCATTATATCCAGTTTCTAAGTTTCGAGAGAGATATAGAATGCAGCCACATTTGTTCCAAAAAATCATGCATGATATTTGTAATTACGACACATACTTCATTCAAAAGCATGATGCTGTTGGAGTTTTGGGTCTTATCCCGGAGCAAAAACTTACAGCTGCTTTGCAGATGCTTGCTTATGGGGCATCTGCAGAGCAGGTGGATGAGATTGCAAGGATGGAAAAATCTACTATCCTAGAGTGCTTGGCAAGATTCTGTGATGCAGTGAAAAATTTGTACACGAGGGAGTACCTTCGCAAACCCACGCCGAGGAACCTGCAAAGGCTTCTACAAAAAGGCGAGGCTCGAGGTTTCCCAGGAATGATCGGAAGCATCGATTGCATGCATTGGCAGTGGAAGAATTGTCCTATTGCATGGCAAGGAGAGTATGGGAATCGGAAGGGCCAAAAAAGTACCATTTTGGAGGCCGTAGCTTCATTCGACACTTGAGTTTGGCATGCCTTTCTTGGGGTTGCCGGATCTCAGAATGACCTCAATGTCCTTGGTCAATCCCCGGTGTTCGACGAGGTATTGCGAGGTCATTCCCCCAGGTCACATACCAAATCAACAATACCGTATACTCTGGTGCGTACTACATTGCCGACGGAATTTATCCTAGGTGGACGACATTCGTGAAAACAATTCCGAATCCCCGATCCAAGAAGGAAAGAAGCTTTGCTGCCTTTCAAGAAGGCTACAGGAAAGACGTGGAAAGGTGTTTCGGTATCTTGCAAGCTCGTTGGGCAATTATTAGGGGTGCTGCTCGGATGCTAGATGAGGAGGTGCTGCGGAGTATTATGATGACTTGCATCATCCTCCACAACATGATTGTGGAGGATGAGTATGACTACGATGCTCCAGAGGTGTTTGAACCCGATCCTATGAACACGGCGTTGACAAGAATATATGAAAGGCCGATGGGACCAAATGGACTACCAATGGAGCCCGAACCGTTACTTCGGGATGGTCGATTCAACAACCCCATGATTGATCGTTATCAAGAAATGCAATCTTCATATGGTCACGAAAGACGTCAAGTTGACTTGATCGAGCACTTGTGGCGGATGAAAGGCAATCACAATGGATGAAGGCTAGATTCGTGCTTTGTTTGGAATTATGCTTTGTTTTTAATTATGCTTTGTTTTTGTGTGTGGTGTTTTGTGGAATTATTGCGAGGTCTTTTTTATTATTATGCTTTTATGTATGGTTTGTTTTGTGTGTTGTTTGTAATAAATGAAGGTTTGTTTTTAATTAATCTTTGTGAGGAATGCTCAAATGTTTTTAATAAATAGTCCAATTATAGAATGCTTTTTTGATGGAATAAAAAAGAAACAATACAACAAATTAAAGGATAATACAACAATTTAAAAAAAATACAACAATTATAAAAAAATACAACAATACAATCTAATAGTTTTCATCATTTAGCCAATCCGTATTGCTAGGTCCGTCGTCATGGAAAAGTTTTCTTCTCATCACATCCCTTCGTTTATGCTTCCAATAGGCCTTTGTTTCAGGAGACATATGGCTCGTATCCATGGCCATGATTTTCATCTCTCTCTCATCGTCGTCTTTTTCTTTTGCATGTTGCTTTTCAATTGCAAAGGCTTCCAATCGTGTCTTGTCCGCTTCATCTCTCTTCAAGTCTCTCTCAAATCTTAGAGAGTTGTTCTTAGCTATTTGCTCGAATATTTGAACACAATCAATGTTCGAAGTGGCCCCTCTCTTGGCCTTTGCCGCCTTTCTCCCAATAGGTCTCGGCGGACATGGGAGTGGTGACTCCGTTTCCATTGGGGAGTCCAATGAAAAATCGGTTGATGGTGATTCGTGGAGCGGCGTCTCATGCAACACAACCGGGGGTGCGGTAGGAATAATTTTGAATCTGGAACAATCCTTGACAATTTCCCAACATTGAAAATGCACAAAACTTTTTTTCCCTTGCCCCGTGGCACCGAACCACATTTGTGCTTGTATGATCTATTCAAAATAAATAATTTGAAGTGCATTAAAAAAATATACAATGCAAGAAATTATAAACTATTTTGAAATGCAAGAATAAAATTGATTATGTAAATAAATATAGACAAATTGAAAATGCAAAAACAAAAATAAAGATTATGCATGAAATTATAAACTATTTTGAAATGCAAGAATAAAATTGATTATGTAAATAAATAAAGCCAATTAGGAAATGCAAAAATAAAATAAACATTGTGCAACAAAAAGAAATAGAATATGCAATAAAAAAAAGTTACATTAAATTGATTAAAATGGCAATTAAAAATATTTTACCTCATCGGAAAGATTTTGACCGCTCCGAATGTTCTCCCTTGCTTTTGTCAAGGCATTTCTCCATTTCCCTAACTCTTTGTTTAGAAGTTTCCATCTACTAGACAAAGCCATTTTGGTCCGAATGGAACCCGATCTTTGACAAAATTCTCCATGAATTTTGCTCCACATATGATGGAACTTCATCTCATTGCCCGTGATAGGGTCATGACTAACATTCACCCAAGACTCACACAACGCAATATCTTCCTGAGTTGACCACGAGCCTCCGATTTCGACAGAAGATGCCATTTGTTTATTTTCTACAAATGGAAAGTAGTACAAAAATGTGAGTGGATAGTAAAAAATATTGGAATGAGAAGAGTTTGTATGGAATTGGTGTGGAAAGTGGAAAATATGAGTAGAGAGTAAAAAATATTGGAAGGAGATGAGTTTGTATGGAGAATTGGTGTGGAAAATGAATAATGTGAGTGGAGAGTAGAAAATATTGTATGGAGAAGAAATTGTATGAAGATTTGGTGTTGAAAGTAGATAAAATGGTTAGGTATTTATAGGGAAAAAATACATACTTTTTTGGTATTTTTAAAAAAAAAATTCAGAATTTTTTCGGATTTTTTTAAAATTTTTTTGGCCAAAAAAATGAGAACTGTAGGATTTCTGGAAAAAAACCAATCGGAGCCACCCGGTGTTGACACGTGGCGGGTTACCGTTGGAGCCTGCATGTGGTGACGTCACCGCTAACGTCACCTAACTTGGGCTCGAGCCCAGTCGATTTTAGCCCTTGGACCTGCCCGGGCTCGTAGGACCCGTAGCTTGCCCAGGCTGCTTTGGCTGCGCTGGAGCGGCTTCGAGCTCGCCTAGGGGCCCTTTCCCCCAGGTTGGGTCCTGCGCTGGGCTTGCTCTTAATGAATATAAGACAAAGCCCATGATAAAAAGGAGACAAGAAAAATCTAGGGAAATAGCCCAAAATGCCACCATTTTTATAATTGTAATTGAAAATACCACCCTTTTTTAAAAAAATTGGAACTATGACCTATAAATAGAATTTTATTGTCCCCTTATTGCACAGATATCACTTTTGCTGAAATTTTATTGTCTCTGTTTTGCTGAAGTTCTCTCTCGCCTCTGTCTCTTCGCTGCCCTCTGTTTCTCTTCACTCTCCGGTGGCTTTGCTCCGAATCTGTGGTCCTTCAGCTCTCAGTCTCTCCTCACTCAGCTCCGACTGTCTCTTCTCTCTTCCTCTCCCAGCGACAGGTACTGTTCATCGGCATTTTCTTACAGTTTAAGGGTTTCTCTCAAGTTGTTTTAGGGTTTATGCATTTCTCTGAAATTGGCTGAGGGGTTTGTTCGAAATTGGTTGAAGGTTTAGGGGTTTTGCTAAAATTAGTTTAGGGGTTTGTTCGAAATTGGTTGAAGGTTTAGGGGTTTCTCTGAAATTGGTTTAGGGGTTTCATCGAAATTGTTTTAGGGGTTTGTCTGAAATGATCTGAGTATGATGATTCCTTGTTTCAAACAGTGATTGGTTTGTTCTTTGTGGACTGATGCTTGCACTGCTGTTGTGTTGCTGTTGCTGTTGCTATTGCTGTCGTATTGTGTTTTTTTGCTAGTGTATTGCTAATGTAGTGATGTTGTGTTGGCATTTTAGTGCAGTTGTATTTTTAGTTTTAGTATGGTTTTATTATGATTTTTGTAGCAGTTATTGAATGGTATTTGGTGGCTTAGTATGAGTCTTTATGAGCATTGCATTTAACCTTCTTAGAAGTCTAATTGGTATCTATTTTGTTTGTTGAAGATGATATCTAAAGTGTAAGACAATTAACCTGTGTATGGTGATTTCTTCTCTGTGGATCATTACCAAAAAATACTCGCTGATTATATTTTACGTAGAAAATGTGGCCATGAAAAGAATTTGTGGCTAAAACTCCATGATGGAAGCAACCATTTTGAAATATCTTAAGCAAACTGTTGGTGGCTTGCTAAATTCCTTAATTTTTTTTCTCTTTATCTTCCAACGAGGTAGTGACCCTTCACATTACACTCAATTGTGCAAAGGATTTGCATGGTTGTCTGATGGAATCGAAGAATAATTTACATAGAAAGAATTTCCTTTGTTATCGTTCGTAGTTTTTCATATATGAAAGAAACTTCTAGATTGATAAAATATCTCAAGACAAAGTTTGACAAAATCAAGTATTGTATAAATATTTGAACTTGTAAACTCCCAACCATATCATACTTTTTGTTTGAGAATAATGCTTGTTAATTCGACATATTTTTGTATAACTTTGTTTACTAAGTTTAGGGCTTGCATATTGGATATGGATGAGTTTTGTTTAGAACCATATGTGGTGTAATATGAGTTGTTTAAAAGTTTGCTGTTTTGTGCTTGATCATTGTGTGCTTAAAAGAAAGCGGGAAATGAGTGAAGATGGGAACCTACCAGCAGCAGCTGTGGTTTAGAGAAATGGGGACATTGATTTTGCTATAAGCTAACTGTTTAAGCTTTTGCTTTTGTTGTTTGTGTATGGATACTTAGAGAAGTCTGTTTCTGAGGAGAACTTATAATTTTGTAATTGTACATGTCTTACAAACATTTTATACCGTTTTGATGGTTTATTTATGAATTTATCTTTCATTTTTTGTTAAGAAAAAACTGAAGGGATGGTGCCAATTTCTTTCATTTTCTTTCATTTTCTTTCATTTTCTTATAAATCACCCAATCATTCTTCTTGATTGGCCGCTCGAATATAAGAAAGGCGAGAACCAAACAAATGCTGAGTTGCTTAAAGAAGAAGATTGGGGAGTCCTGCTACAATTGGAAGAAGAATACATCGAGAGGCTATGTGTGCAAATATTGAAGTTTAAACCAGATGTGGTTATCACAGAATATGATGCATCATTATTATTTTGGTCAGAATATGATGCATCATTTAGATCTTAACCACAATTTTTTTTCCATAGCATGCAAATGGTGAAAAATCATGGATTGGCATTGATGGTAACACTGGTGTGATAACTGATGTGAAAGAGAAAAAGATAGGTGGATATCTTTTTGGCTTACTATTGTTGCTCTCTTTTATTTCCTTCGCTATCTCAATATTCACATTTGTTGGGTGATTTATATTTGCTGAAAGCTCTGAAATAGGACTTTTAATGTAGTATTGTTCTCAAATGTATCCATTATATGTCCCTTTATTGATATGGCATAAGTGTCAATCTTCTGGTTTATATTGTCGATTTGCTTCAGTAGTAGTTCTAGTTTAGAGCTTCTCCCAATATATTTCGACAGCACTCATGTGAGGGGAAGTGCTGTTGTCGTGGTTATTAAAAAATTTCCCAATAAATTTATTTTGTTGGTAAGGCTGTTCATTTTGAGGAATTATGATGTCAGATATGGGATGCCTACAACGTGAAGGGCCAGAGTTTTAAACGGCCATAGAAGCTGCTTGCCTACTTCTCAGAATCGATGACATTGTGAGTGGGATGAAGAAGAAGCAGCCTCCTGGTGCCAAAGCTCCTTCCAAGCCTCAAGTTGAGACAGAAGGCGATGCAGATAATGAGCAAATAATTCCGGAGTGCTTATGGAGAGCACGTGGTTATCTCAGTTTGAATGAAGTTTTGCTTTAAAGAAGAAAAAAAGGAGCATTATAAGTTTGATGAGGATATTTTATAGGTTTGTAATGTCACCTTAACTTGGTAGTGTGTGTTTTGTCCCTCTTCTTTCTTTCTCAATCGACGAGGGGTTGGAAAGAAGAGAAGTCTTCTTATTGGAGAATGCTAATGTTAGTTTCACATGTCATCTGTGTATCGAACACAATTTCTTTGTTCAACTTCGTGGATTGGCACAGTGGAGCTTATTTCTACCATTCTTCTGAATGATTGTTAACAGTCCAAACTTAGTTATTGACACAAATATGTACTTTTCTAAAAGTAAGAAAACAAAAAGTTTTTCATGGCCAAGCATCAATTTTAATAAGCCAGTGTGGCACCTAAAACACACAACGTACGGCACTGTACACAAACTTGTGGAGGAAAGGATTCATATTGAGCATCTATTTTATCCACTTAGGGAGAGTAAGAATTGATCTTGTCACTCCCATATTCAGCCAATATGCCACGTATTGATTCAAAGCAGAGCTTAAAAATGAAACGAAAGCAGATAAAAAACCCTAGACACGGCCAGCTGATGCAACTGAAATTGGCAAATAGCAAAGATGACATGAAGTCTGGGACTTCACAAGCGAGGCTGAACGAGGATGAAGCTGTGAGGGTTGCATACAAGCATGGGACGCCTCTTGAAGGAGGCAAAATTGGTGATTCTGAGCCTGTGGATTTATTTTCCAGTCCTCATCATATTCCAAAGTAGGGCAATATGCCTACAATACAAAGGCAATACGAAGGCAATACGAAGGCAATATGACCACAATAAATATACAATACGAAGGCAATAGTAGGGCAATATGGCCACAATAAATATACAATACGAAGGCAATAGTAGGGCAATATAAGTACAATATAAAGGCAATATTAGGGCAATATACATACAATACATACACATTACAGTATTAAGGGAATACAAACACAATACAAATGCAATATTAAGTCAATGTACATACAATACATACACATTACAGACAACATTTCACACATGCGAAAGAAATCGCCTCCCAAACTGAACAATACTATCTATCCCGCGAAGGGAAAATGAAGGCAACAAAAGATCCATGTACTCGGGTGAGATGAACTGAAGCAGCATTCACCGTTACTACAGGTCCATCAAAAGATCCCTGTCTTTGTCCTTTCTTCTCGCTGCATGCACGAGGCTATGATGAGCCATTCCATCAGAACCCATATTCAGTACCTGCCAGACACCAGCTACATCAATTTCACTCCAATTGTGGTCTGGTGAGATGACCGAAGCATAATCTCGGAACATTTCGAAGCCGTTGTTGAAACATTCAACCATTTCATGGTTATATTCTTCAGATTGTGTGAATGTTTCGAGGGCATTTTTCTTTGTGTCTTCCAATTTCAACTTCAAGGACTCTAACTCTTTGCTCCGACTTTTTGCTTTAAGAGCTTGCTTCACCTCTCCAGCGTATGCTTTGTTCAACTTGTTGGCCAAGTTTCCCATAACTTGGCCATGAATATCGCACTTACTCTCCCACCAATCCGTTGCCTTTGACATATATTGGAGGTGGTGCTTGACGGCAGAGATTTTGTCAAGCGGATCAAGAGTGTCAGCCTCACTTCCAGATGAAGTGGGATCATGATTGGGAGTCCGAGGTGGAGATGGGAATGGCACATGCCAGGGCTGGTCCCCCGGGTAACTCACATGCTCGTTAGGAGGGCGTACATCTGACATGTTGAAGTATTACTGGGGACAATTCACAGCTGTTGCCTGCAACCAAACAAATAGAGGTACATTCAGTCTCCAGTTGTAAACGACTATATGGTTAGGTTGAGTGGAGAATATTTGCCTTTCAGTAAGACTAATTACCTTTCCCGTTAAGAAGGTGCCTCTGTTGCAGTTCTATATAGGAAGGTTCAGTTATATGTACGAACTTATATGAGGTAAATTGAGTTTTGTGTTGGTGCATTAAATTGATGGGATTCAAAACTACACCATTAACTCCTTGGCTGTAAGTTACAGCAGTACAACATGACATTAACAACAATAAAATTGGCTTCCAAACGACAAAAAACCAAACCTGAATGGGAGATAGGAAATTGTGGATTGGAACCCAAAATAGGACTATGTAAGTAAGCATTTATTGCGAATTTCAGAACACAAAATTGGAAAATAGGAAAATAGCAAAACACGAAAATTGGAAATTTGGAAAAGTGAAAACTTAAAACTTGGATATGGGAAATAAGGAAACTTGGAAAATTGGAAATTGAAGAAATGGAAAATTAGAAAATTGGAAATACGAAAAAATGAAAAGTTGGAAAATTGGAAAATTGGAAAATTGGAAAAAGGAAATAAGGAAAAATTGGAAACAGGAAACTAGGCAATAGGATCAAATGACAGTTGGAAAATTCGAAAATTGGAAAAAGGAAATAAGGAAAAATTGGAAACAGGAAAGTAGGCAATATGATCAAATGACAGTTGAAAAATAGGAAAATTGGAAAAAGGAAAAAAGGACACTTGGAAAATAGGAAATTTGGAAATTGTAAATTGGAAAAGAAAGCAACTTGGAAAATTGGAAAATTTGAAATTGGACAAAACGAAACTTGGAAAATAGGAAAATAGGAAAATAGGAAAATAGGAAAATAGGCAAAAAGGAAATAGGAAATAAAGGAAACTCTGAAAACATGAAAAGTCGGAAATTCGAAATAGTAAATAAGAAAAAAGGACACTTGGAAAATAGGCAAATAAGCAAATTGGGACATTGAAAATTGGAAAATTGGAAAAATGGAATATTGGATAACTGGATAAATGAAAAATAGGAAATAAGGCAACTTGGAAAATAGCAAAATTGGAAATTGAACAAAAGGACAGTTACCAAAATGAAAAATTTGAAATTGGAAAAAAAGGAACTTAGAAAATAGTCGAATTGGAAATAAAAACATTGGATAATTGGACAAAATGTTAAATTTTGAAAAATGGAAATAGGAAACAGGGACACATGGAAAATCAGAAAACTGGAAACGAATTGAAATTGTGGAAATGGGAAATAAGACAATTACCATATTGGACAATTTTAATGACTGTCTGAATTAGGCAAAGTAGGCAACTTTTTTTAAGTACATAATGGGGGGAAATGGGAACATTGAAAAATTGGACAACTGGAAATAGAACAAAAGGAAACTTAGGAAATTGCACAATAGGAAAATAGGGAATAGGAAAAAATAATGAAAAATTGAAAAATTGGATGACACATGGAAAATAGGAAAATATGAAAAATGGCAAAATGGAAACGAATTGAGATTGCTGAAATGAGAAATCAGACAATAACCATTATTGGTCAATTCGAATGAGGTGGTGAATTAGGCAAATAGGCAACTCCCTTATTTCAAATACATAATGGGAAAATTACCAAGTTCGGAACGTCCAACATACAAATATATTACAAAAAGGCATAAAGTCAACCTGGGTAATAACTCCCGCCCATACTATCCCGCCCAATACTATCCCGCCTAACACTCCCGCCAATCCCTCCCGCCAATTACTCCCCCTAATCCCTCCCGCCAATAACTCTCTGACTTACTGGTTTGGTCATTAAAACCTGCCTATATTAATCAACCCAGCTGTTTGGCTCAGAAAACTTCCATCACATTAACTGCTGCTTACAGTCATTACCTTCCCCACTGATTTCACTCACATCGCATTTAGTCCCCTGTTGTTCCAAGGAAGTTGTAGACCAGGCAACAATAAATATCAAAGACCATGGACCATAACCTCACACCAAACCCAACGCTTTCAATTACTGAAGGAGGGGAGACTGAAACAGAAGCCAAGTCACCGAATTCACTCCCTGCAAACTTGGTCCATGGCATACAGCAATGTCGAGGCAATACCATGTTTTGGAAAAATCTTCATGCAGAGATAGTTTCAAAAATTGTGGAGGGCCAAGCTAGATGGGGTGTCATAAAAAACCGCACAATTCGCTCTCGTTATCATGCGCGCATGCATCTCCTACATATAAAGAGAATGAAATAAAAAATTGAAATTGCCCCTGCCACTGCAATTATGGTATTCAAGGAATCAGAAGCAATGGCCAAGTTGAAGCAAGAACAAGTGCAAAGGGGATTCGAACTATTTCGTAAATTTGCAAAAATTGTGGATCCGGCAGGAAACTGGGCCAACATCACTGTGGCCGGGGTCATGAATTTCATGGGTCGCGGTCACCGCACTTGAAGAGTATGCAACTTCGAATTTGTCAGCAGCAGGGAAATGGAACTATGAGGTGGCGTATTTTTGTATTATGTAACGATGGGGTGGCCTGTTGTTGTATTATGTAAGTTTGGAAATAGGATTTTATGGAATGATGAAGCCTCATTTTGTAGGGAAATGGAACTATGAGGTGGCGTATTTTTGTATTATGTAACGATGGGGTGGCCTGTTGTTGTATTATGTAAGTTTGGAAATAGGATTTTATGGAATGATGAAGCCTGTTGTTGTATTTGTATTTATGCGTATACAGTTTATCGGTCTCCAGTTCTGTGGCGATATAGCAGCAATAAATATGCAATAAATATGCGGATAGTGGCAATATTATGTCAATATCAGTACAATAGAGTGGTGATAGAGATACAATATGATCCTATTACAGGACGTACTGCATCAGAATAAGTTTTAAATTATATGGTCCAAAAAAATACTAATAAATAAACAAAAAAGTAATTACAACCTGGAAAAAAGGATGAATTATACATCCCTTAAAAGACAGATGGCCTACAGTACAGACCTTCAAAATGAACTCTATATATATATAATGCATGCCTTGTAGCACCATCACATCCCCCCCTAAATTACAGAAACATGACACCCCAAAACCTCATGCTCCTTCCTCTTTCAACCCCTAAATTATCCATTGGATGCCCAATACTAGATCACTGCTTGGGGGGTGGGATACCCTGCAAGTCCATAACAGAATTAGTAGGGGAGAGTGGTTCTGGGAAGACGCAGCTTTGTCTCCAACTTACGGTACGAGCTCAGCTCCCACCCTCACATGGCGGACTAGGGGGCTCCTCCGTCTACATATTCACAGAATTCAGCTTCCCATTTCGTCGATTGCAACAACTAGGCAACCTTTATCATGCATCATACCCCAACTTAATAAGGTTGGAGCCATTGGAAGACATATATGTTCATGGTGTTCATGATGCTCAAGAACTCATCCATGTCCTTGGAGACATAGAAGCATTTATTGCCATTGATCACACCCGCCTACCTGTGAAACTCATTGTCATTGATTCCATTGCTGCATTGTTCCGATCACAGTATCAGACAACACCGGCAGATTTGAAACGGCGGTCTGAAATGTTCTTCAACATATCTGGGACATTGAAGGGTTTAGCAAATAAGTTTGGGTTGGCGTTGGTTGTCACCAACCAAGTGGTGGATTTTATTGGGCCACATGATGGAGTGAATGGGGTGAGGTTGGGAAACTTGGAGTCCCTGGACACATCAGGCAGACGGGTGAGTCCAGCTTTGGGATTGGCTTGGGCACATTGCATAAATTCAAGAGTATTCTTGGCAAGACATGAGCAATCTATTGAGGTTGACATTCGTAATGCTCCTTCAACAAGTATATGCAGTCAAACACACAGGACATTTCACCTTGTATTTGCCCCACATCTGGCCTATGCATCGGCCGAATTTGTAATAAAAAAAGAAGGTATAGTCGGAGTATCACAGTAACTGTGTAATATAGGAATTCTAAGAACTTTAATGTTTAGGATCCATTTGGAATTACATTCCAGTCCCTTTAATTTCGCACTGAAATTATAATAGCAATCTGGAGGCAATACCAGTACAATAAAAGGTCAATATAATAGCAATCTGTCAGCAATACAGCATGCTGTAGCAATGCAACCCAAATAATGCAAATTTAAAAGAATTCCCATTCACCATAACACGAAACCCACCACAAATAAAAGTAGAGTTTACATGACCTACTAAACATTCCAGTCCCATTAATTTCGCACTGAAATTATAATAGCAATCTGAAAGCAATACCGGTACAATAAAAGGTCAATATAATAGCAATCTGTCAGCAATACAGCATGCTGTAGCAATGCAACCCAAATAATGCAAATTTAAAAGAATTCCCATTCACCATACCACGAAACCCACCACAAATAAAAGTAGAGTTGACATGACCTACTAAAGCAACACAAATCATATTGTCTAAGCTACATTGCGCAATGGAATATTGCTTTTACAGGTGCTTTTATTGTGGCCTGCAGAACCGCACCTTGAGCACTTTCTTCTAATGGTGCCCTCTCCTTGCGAGGGAATTCTTAACTTCTTTCGTCTGCCTGGCATGACCCTTGCCATGGGAGGCAGCACAACTCGACTTCGAACATCTTCAGGAGTATCCCACATTCCGTGAGGTTGTACCGGGTAGATGCTATCCGAATAAGCATCCATCCAGGTTTTCCGAGTGTAATACCGAGAAGCCTTTGTGTATACACTTACTTTCAAGAAGCGGCAAACTGCAACTACATGCTTGCAAGGTAGCTGCTCAAGCTGAAACTTTCTACAACTACAACTGTTGTTCGTCAAATCTACGAGGCCGTCCATATCACCGTCCAAAACATTATACTGTGCATTATTAACTTTAACCACATTCATCCTTGCAGCATCCTCCAACCTGTTCCTCAACTTCTTCTCTCCAAAATTGGGGCACAATGTTGTTGTGCAATTCAAAGCCAACTCACGACGTTCGGTGAACCATTTCACAAGGAGATTAACAATTTCCCCTAGCAAATGAACCACTGGCAGCATTCTTGCAAACCTAAGGACTGAGTTGATTGACTCCGCAATATTTGTTGTCATTACATTGTAGCGGTGTCCATCCATGTGAGCTCTAGACCACTTATGTAACCCTGCCTCTTCAAGATATTGAGCAACATGTTCCTTTCGCTTTATCTTGCGAAAATGACAATCAAATTCAGCAATGGAATAAGATTTCGCAGCCTTCTCAAAGTGCATAAGTATGTGATCACGCTTTTTCAACTTGCAAGTGCGTTTCATGTTCCCCTTCATATGATAAAAGCATATGCCATGTTGTGCAGTTGGAAAAATTTTGTTCCACACATTCTCTATGCTAACATTGCGATCAGAAATAATAACAAGATTGGGACACTCACCAATGGCTTCATGAAGTTTAGTGAAAAACCAATGCCATGATGCATCCGTCTCCAAATCCCCGATCCCAAAAGCAAGAGGATATATATTTCGATTACCATCGAATGCATTTGCTACAAACATAACACCCTTGTACTTGGATTTTAAATGAGTGGCATCCACGGCTATCACTGGGCGCATGGAAGAACGGAACCCTCTAATACATGCGCCAACCGCCATAAATAAATACACAAAGTGATTGTTCTCATCAGTTCGGATGTGTGTTTTTGTGCCGGGATTCATACGCTCCAATTCATAGCAATAAGCTGGAAGGATATAATATGCCTCCTCCGCTGATCCTCTAATGGACAATAGAGCTAACTCCCTTGCTTTCCAAGCTTTCGAATAATGGATGGTGCAACCAAAGTTGTGTTTCACATCTCTCATAATGTCACTTGGTGTGTATATTGTCCGACAATCCTTCAACTTCCTTTTAAGTGAAGTGGCTACAAGTGCTGCGGTTGCTTGACGATGCTTGTCACTTACGAACCTCAAATCACATTCATGGACAGTTGTACACCTCACAATCATGAAGCTGTATTCTCCAATTCTCGATGCTCGGACCCGCCATGGGCATGGACGTTGACAACAAACCACAAGCAACCTCTTAGTGCAAGAGAATTGCACCTTAAATTCAAAGTGGCCTCTTAATGCCGTCAACCGTAACTCCGTTAACAATGCTTTCTTACTAGAGAAAATTTGCCCAACTGTAATTTTCGGATTCCAATCGCTTCGTGAAAACCCGCTGTCCAAATATGCTTCTTCATCATTTACACCGACTGCATTATACCGATTTTGTTCACCCATTTGACTCCAATAATGTTGACGAGTGGGTTCAGATTCTCCTCCTAAACGTATTTTTGGCAACTGGGCAGCTGTGTTCAAGCACCCCAAATTAGGAGGGGCAGAGTACACTGACACTTCATTTCTTTCAGTACCATTATCACCACCATGCATCTCCTCCACCTCGCTAAAATCAATCATATCTATAAAATCTGTCCCTACTTCACCTCCCAAATAAGTGACATTTGTATTATTCCAAGTTACTTCATTGCTTTCAACAATGGCAACTGAAGAATGACCCATCCAACTACTATCTGTCGTGATATGCATACTATGAACTACATCATTTGTCAGTCCTTTATCTTCTATACTCACGAGTAAGGGAGCTAGTTTTGAAGGTGTTACCTCGGAATTGTACTTCATAAAAAAATTGACATCATCATCGTCCTCAATCTTTATGTGCTTCCACTCATTCGAGGCCACCAAAACTGAGAATTTTAAGCAAACCTTGTCTTCCCTGCTGTTTGTATTACCAATCTGATGCACACGGTCCAACAGTTCAGCAAAATTGATGGTCCGTGGAACTATTAAGCCTTTTGAGTCACCCCCTTCGTATTTGCACATCTTCTTCGAGGTGACCCATTTTCCATTGTAGCACACGAGAATAACAATTGTCTCCATTTCTGACCATGACAAAACAACATTTCATTCACACAATATAACCACAATAACCATACAATACAATAGCAATATAACCACAATATAACAGCAATATATAGGCAATATAATGGCAATATAACAGCAATACGACTGTAAAATAAGAGGAACACATCAGAATCACACTATACAGATCTACTACATCAAATAGAAATTCCCAAGTTTCAAGATTCACATATCCAGACCAATCTAAATGCAATTGGTACAAACCCAGATGAATGAGCATGAATATTCAACAAAACCTAACCCAAATAAATTAAAGCTAAAACGAATTTAACACAAACCCAAACAATCAAACTATAACCCATTTCACATAATACTGATATTAAGAAAATAACCATCAACACTACCTTTTCGAGGTCGGCAATCCAGTAGAGCTTGAAGGTTGCAAGCAGCTATTCAGAAGACATAGCTAAAGGGAGGGGTTCGCGATTCCAAACAGAGAGCAAGAGATCGAATAGGGGAGAAAGGGACATAACGAAGCTAGAGAGAGACAGCTGCGCTATGAGAAACAGAGCAAAGAGAGAGACAGAGAGAGAGCCAAGAGAGAGAGAGCCAAGAGCGAGAGAGCCAAGATAGAGAGAGCCAAGAGAGACACAGAGAGCTGTGATAGACAGATACCAAAGAGAAAGAGAGCTGTGCCAGAGAGAGAGAGAGAGAGAGCTGTGTGAGCTTCTTCTCTCCAAAATTTCTGAACTTGTGAAAAATCAGCAATAAGTGGGCAATAATTTTATATTTATAGGTGATAGTTGTACAAAAATTGGGAAGGGATGATATTTTTAATTAAAATTATGAAATGGGTGTCATTTAGGGCTATTTCCCAAAAATCTATGGCCAGCTATTGCTATAGTAAAAGAAATACTATTTTAGTCTCTCAATCATGAAGCAAGATGGGAATAAACACACGGCAGCAGCTGAATGGGAAGTCACTCACGTGATGGCAAGAGTAGCTGGTTTCGATCCAAAAAAACAAAAAAAGGGCAAGAGTAGCTGAACGTTGTTAAAGAAAGAAACAAGAAGTGGGAGAGAAACCAGAAAAGAGGGGGAGAGACTGAGAAACGGGAGAAGGGGAAGAAGCAAAGCAAGGAGGAAGCTCTTCCACCATTGAAGGCCCTTCTGCCTTCTTGTTCATCCAAAATCTGTAAGCTCTATCTTAAGTATGTTTCTAGTTGTATTTGTATTTAGTATGAGCAACTATTCCTCTTAGCTAAGGCTTAGGATGGTTAGGGTTGATTCCAAGTGCCCTAGTATTTGTTACCTTAATTTACATCTCGTTGTTTGCGCTTATTAATCCTCCTTAATTTGCATTTCTTTTCATACTTGTCTTGAGAATTTAGTTACAAAAGCCTAAAACCAGAACCCCCTTTTTGTGTTTGTTGTTACTTCTTTATTTATTGTTTTTTAGTTGTTCAAATTAGAATTGCATTTAAATTATCAAGTCCTTATGTGATCAACATCGTATTTATAAATCTGTACCTAAGGGATTCGTGTACTTGCGAGTAATTATAATTTGGGTAATTTCTTTTCTTATTGAATGATTAATTTGCCTATGTACAATCCAAACTCAATTTTTTCTGATGATATAAGGCTATCTGACATCCAAGAGTATTTGTTAAGAGAAGAACAAAAGCGACAACTCTAAGAAGCTTTACATATCCACTTCCTCCGTCATTATCACCAGAATCTTCAAGACCGAATTCATCAAAGGTTGAGACACCTCTCTACCTTTACTGTAATGGCTGAGCGTGCTAATTTGGAACCTTCTTTGAGGGACTTTATTGTACCGCAAGCAATTGTCCAACCATCATGCATAATTCATTCAGAAAATACATTGGCCAACTTTGAGTTGAAATCAGACATGATTCACTTATTGCCCAAGTTCTTCGGCAATCATGAAGATGATCCTCATATGCATATCAAAGAGTTCTTTGAAGTCTGCTCAATCATGAAAATTGGAGTAATGAATGATGAGGAAATAAGAATGAGACTTTTCCCTTTCAGTTTGAAAGATAGAGCAAAGGCGTGGTTTTATTCCTTGCCACCCAACTCTATCACAACTTGGGCAACCCTTGCGTCAAGATTTCTACAGAAATTCTTTCCAGCTCAAAGAACAAGAAAAATTAGGAAAGGGATTGTGGAGATTGAACAATTAGATGGAGAACCCTTCCACCAGTATTGGGAGAGATACAAAAAACTTCTAAATTCTTGTCCAAATCATAACATCCCAGAATGGCTCTTAATGCACTGCTTTTATGAAGGCCTTCTTGATTTAGACCGTATGATTGTTGATGCAACTTCAGGAGGTAGTCTCATGAACAAGACTGTTGAGCAAGCTAGAGAAACGTTCGAGAATGTTTCTAATAATTCTCTACATAAGTATTGTGGGGATTCAAAAAGAAAAATCAAGAAAGAGATTTTGGAGATTCAACAATTAGATGGAGAACCCTTCCACGAGCATTGGGAGAGATTAAAAAAACTTATAAATTCTTATCCAGATCATAACATCCCAGAATGGCACTTAATGCACACCTTTTATGGAGGCCTTCTCTATTTAGACCGTATGATTGTTGATGCAACTTCAGGAGGCAGTCTCATGAACAAGACTGTTGAGCAAGCTAGAGAAACGTTCGAGAATGTTTCTAATAATTCTCTACACAAGTATTGCGGGGATTCAAAAAGAAAAATCAAGAAAGAGATTTTGGAGATTCAACAATTAGATGGAGAACCCTTCCACGAGTATTGGGAGAGATACAAAAAACTTCTAAATTCTTATCCAGATCATAACATCCCAGAATGGCACTTAATGCACACCTTTTATGAAGGCCTTCTCTATTTAGACCGTATGATTGTTGACGCAACTTCAGGAGGCAGTCTCATGGACAAGACTCCTAAGCAAGCTAGAGAAACATTTGAGAATGTTTCTGATAATTCTCTACAGTTCAACTATAGAAGGTCTCCACCTAAGAAATCTGAAGTTTATGAGGTAAGTACAGCTTCACATTTTGAGGCTCAAATTACTAATTTGACTAATTTGGTGAAACAAATGATGCAAGTATCATCCAATGTGTGTGCCATTTGCACTACACCAAGTCATGTAAATGAAGATTGTCCTCAAGGTGCAGAACAACACTCTTTTAATGATACCATGATGGAGAAAGCCTACGTTGTTGGACCATATCAAAACAATCAAAGGACCATATCAGAATATAACCCTGCGTGCCACAACCGTCCCAATTTCAGATGGAGCGACAACCAGAATGTTCAACAGGGGCCAGCTCAACCATCCCATCAACAAAATCATCAACCTCATGGTCAAGCTCAACTGTATCAAGGTCAGAATCCTATTCATCCACCTTATGGTCAATCTCAACAATACAATCGGGTTG
This sequence comes from Prunus persica, assembly GCF_000346465.2. Taxonomy (NCBI): domain Eukaryota; kingdom Viridiplantae; phylum Streptophyta; class Magnoliopsida; order Rosales; family Rosaceae; genus Prunus; species Prunus persica. Next base: position 5,079,871 of record NC_034013.1, on the reverse strand, counting down.
GCCCAAGCCAATCTTACCAGTAACCTTATGATTTCAATATTTTGCGTGTGCATTTTCCTCAAAGCGATCAAGAACTCCAAGAAAGATCAACATCTCAAAGAAAAGTATAGTCCGCCCGCCAATGAGGCCAATATTTGTCATTTCGACAAATTCAAAACTAGTATAATGCTAATTTTTCAAAGTGAGAAAGAGAATATTTGAACTGAACTAATACTTTTTAATCTCAATTATCAATTTCGTTTTGTATTGTTGTAATCTCAATGATCAATATTGTTTTGTATTGCTTGCATGCATATTAAATCTTGGCCGGCATATTTGTGTGGTTTTATTACTTGGCCTAGGTTTGGAGAAACGACATAATTCGAGCTTGAAACATAATTAACTCATATTTGCTGGTATTATGATTTTTTTGTTTTCTACCTCTTCCGTCGGTTTTGGATGGCACGTCCGGAGTTGTGGATGCTTTTAAAGTGCTTTTTGCAATCCTTGCTTGGATTATGGTAACGCTCTTTGTAGTTTGGGTGGCATGTCCACCACCATTTTATGTATGTCCCTTTGGTTACCAGTTTCTCTTCGGTGGTCATGGTCCTGTTCTGGTGGCGCAGCTGGTTGGTTTTGAGTGGTGCAGGAGGTCTATTTCCCTTGCCTTCGGATTTCCTAACTCTGTTTAAGTTTGTGTTGCCTTTTGGTTGTTTTGTGTCATTTGTCTGTAGGGGTGCTCTTTGACTCTTTGAAGGTTCATGAGTGTAGTAGGCGTTTTGTCTTATCTTCTTGTATTTGGTTGAGCTCTTTTCTTGAGTTCTTGCTTTGTGTAACTGGGCATTACCTCCTATTTTAATGAAATAGGATCTTGGCTAGATCGATTAACATGGATCTAGGCTCTGGCTAGCCTGATATGGGAAGATCTGGCCGGGTCAAGGCAGATGGAGATGGATCTTTTCATGGTAGGAAATCCAAGGCATTCAAAGCCATATGAAAAATGACCTTATAAGCGCTGCCCCTTGATAAGGTGATACACACTGATGAGAACAAATGTTACGTTGCCCAATAAAAATAAAAGTCAATGAAAGTAGAAAATATGAGGGGAATAGGATGAAGCACGTAGTGCAAACCTTCTCTTGTAATGGCATAGGATGCCTGGGAAACTAAACAATTTTTCTACATACAAATAAACTTTTTGAAGGAATATCAAGCTCTAATCGAATCGATGATCTAACTAACTTGAGATGCTAATTTGCAAAATTTTGGCATTGCTTATTTGGGGTGATATGTGATTTTTTAAAAAATTTTGGGAAGCACAACCCGTTTGGTAAACTATGAGAAAATCACTTATTGTTAAAAATTGTTGTGAGAGAAAGTTATAAAGGAAAACAACTAATAAGGTGCAATCATTTTCTGATTATGCCGGAATCAGTACTAGCAACACTTTTAACAAAAAGTTTACTAAATGCCAAACTGTTTTTTCTCACAGCAAATCTGACATGGATTATTTTCACAGCACATTAATGCCAAACTGGCCCTTAGAGCCATTAAAAGCCAAGACAATTGAGGCCGATCAAGAGCTTAAACAATGTTTAAATAGATTCAGTGGTGCTCTATCCTCTACCAGTGCTTTTCTCTTCCCACTTAAGATTAATTAGTAAGAAGACAAAATTCTTAATGAAGGTTCGTGAGCCCAGAGTCTCATCACCTATTCATCATCATCTTCGAGCACTAAGTCAATAAATAGAGACAGAATTGTTCAAGGAAAGGGATTTTCTCTCCAACAACAGACAGAATTGTTCCAATAGTGGAATGCATACGCAAAACATCACGATGGGGCCGTTTCTCCGAATCAAGCTTGATCCAGCTTTCAATTGGATTAATTGAGAGTTCACCGCTGCCAATAACTGAACAGTGCTAGCAAAGTCATTTGGGGCATTGATGTTGCACAGTCTACACTCCTTGCAGAAAAGACAATCAACAATTTCCAAATCAGTCGTCTAAATAATCATTGAGAAAGAAAAAGAAGTTGCTACATACATGCGAGGAATTTTTGGCTGACAATATCTTCTGTGACGTTAAGAAATAATGTAAAATGTGAGGAGTTCAACACATGACATGGTCGCCATTGGCCGTAATAAGCTTAATTATATTAATCACTCTTTTATGAAATATAGTAATTTTAAGAATTAAAGATTTTTTTGTTGCCAAAATTAGAAAAAAGAGAGGGGAAACTTACACACACGGGTATCATAGGGACTTGAACTCAAGACCCCTTTGAAGCACACCAGGCTTTTGATAGAATTGAAAGAATTTAACGTATTATCTAGGAAATGTAGCAAATGAAAGAAACTTCAACTAGATGGAAATTTTCATCGGTTGAATGCTTCGCATAATTATTCTTCAATAACAAGTGCATAGACTTTGTAAAATGAAAGTAGTTAAATTAAAAGTAAATTTAGGTTTTACCCATAAAAAAACTTTCACTTTTGGAAAAAGCCAAAGCTTTTTCAAAAAAGACAGAAAAACCTCTCAACTTTCAAACCAAAGACATGCAAATGTAAAGGATTCCTTAGGAAATCAAAAAATAAATAAGGGCAATTTTGTCCATTTTGGCTTCTTTTAAAATTTTTCTCTCTCCTTTGGGCTTTTCCAAAGTCTCCCTTAATTAAACTTGGAACTTGAGCTTTCTAATTACTATTTTGTGTGTGGAGTGATTTATCCAAATCAAACTATATTATTCCTTCAGTCAGAATATATGTATAAGTTGGGGACTATCCCCCATGTCTTCAAGGTTTTTCATTTTTTTTATTTTTTTTATTAATTTATTTTAAAGAGATATATTGGGGAAGGCAAATCGAACTTATGACCTTGAATGTAAGGGTAAACGTTCTTAATCACTTAAGCTATAAGTCTTTGCACATGTCTTCAAATTTTGTAAGGTGTGGTGGTTGCTAAAGGATTACGTTAGGGTTTCCATAATATCATACCTTACAGAACAAGATCGTACACGTACTAGGTCAATGTTTATCTCATCTTCCTCACCTAGTGCATCATACCACTCAATTCTGATCGATTATAGTACTTTGTTGATCACTCCTTACCAAGGATCTGACCTACTTCCTGGATCAGGGAACCATATATATATGCAAAAATAATAAATTACCTAATTCTTAAGCCAACCTTCGCATAGCCATACTATAAACTGCCACTAAATCGGAAAAAAAATTATCGTTTGAAGACTAAGTGTCCCTTTATGAACGTACCGTTGAAGACTAAGTGTCCCTTTGTGAAGGTGTGAAATAGATATTACCGTTGGAGGAGTGAGTAAAGCTTTTGTGCACACAAGGGGTTGGAGTAGGTTTGTGAAAGAAAACATTTTGAAGGCAAAAGATGTTTGGTCCAGAGGAGGTCAATGAGTGTAAGGATATGCATGCACAAGTAAAATTGGAACCAAATTTTGGGGAAGGTGGCCAGACAAAGAAATATGCATCACAAGGTTTCTCTAGTCTATATATAATAAATAGATTAATTTGCTAATTTATGTAGTTCGCTAGTTTTGATATCTTTTTTTTTCCTTCTAAAATTGGGATATAAATAGATTAGTAAATCCAAATTAACAACAGCATCAGGTGTAGCTTATTAAATTATCTAAGGTTGAGATCCCAGGTTCAACTCCTGGCACCGGAATTATCTTTTTAGCTTATTTTAGCTTATTCTGCTAATTTCTACAATTTGGCTCTTTTCTCTCTTCTTTTTTTTTCCTTGTGGTTAGCTACAAAATTAATCACTATAGTACCTGCCAATTTTAAATTTATATTTATAATACAAAATTAATTACTATTATTACTGGCACTTGGATTAGCGTTATCCAAGTTTTAAAATTCACTGTTTTCCATTTTCCCTTTCTATTAGCTGGAAAATCACCATATTAGCAGCAAGGCTAATCTGTACCAAGATTATTATTCTTTTTTTTCATTTTTATGGAAGAGGATGAAATGCAGACATGACTTAGCTAAGTTGTTTAGAACGGATGTACTCTTCACTCTACACTGAGTTCAAATGCCGCACCTCGTGGTTTAGATTAAATTAATGTACAATATCGTTTGTATCAAAATAATAGAAGAGGATGAAATAAATGTACATGGAGCCTTGGTAGCATCAGAAGAATTCTTTCATTGAAAATGAGAAAAGAAAAGCAAACAACCAGTAAAATTGGAAACCAAAACATCAACATAAGCAGCAAGTAAATTAAAATTACATATCTCATTCCAGCACAAAACATAATAACATTCAAGGTAGTATTGCAACTTAAATAATCCACAAAGCAGGGCCTCAAGTTAGTACGTATTTTATGGAAGGTAGTATTCAAGCTGAAAATAGTCAAACTGCTTAACTGATATAACCAAGGGCTTTCGGAATGCTTCTGTAAAGGCTAAAAGCGCTTAATGACAACTTTTGATAGAAAAGTGTAGAAGTGTTTCTGGGTCATAGAAGTGCTTTTTGGAGAAAACACATGCTATGTGCTTCTTCAAGAATAACCTCTATGAAGTCGGTAGCAATCAGAAAAATTCTTTCAATGAATATGAGAAAATAAAAGCAAAAAACCAGTAAAATCCGAAAGCCAAAACATCAACATAAGCAGCAAGGCAATTAAAACATAACATTCAAGCCAGTATTGCAACTTAAAACCTTTTTGTGTTACATGCTTCTTTAAACATTATAGATATTCAATCTGTACATAATTTGAACAACAAAAATTCTGCATAATTTGTAGCCGAGTTAAAATATATCATGTGTTACATATGGACGATGACGATATACATGCATGTGACATGGAAGTACCCGCTTGACACCATATGAGAGTGTGAATAATACAACTCAGTTCACATTATTGTTCTTTATCTGTAAGACTTTGTTACTTACACGAATCTTACACCATTTGGACTTTAGTTTCTAATTTAGACTTAAAGCTAGCCAATTTTGACCATAGTGTCTAAGACTTTATTGTTTCTTTGGTACGGCGAATTGTTATAAATTGGACTAAATAGACTTTCTTGAATTGACTTGGCATGTACTTTTAAATTGTTATAAATTGGACTAAATAGACTGCCTTGAATTGACTTGGCATGTACTTCTTGTGCGTGTTTGGTGTATGTTTGATTAGACTATGACTAAATTTTATTAATCTTTTTTTGACTTTTCTTTCTCTCTCTTTCCCTTCTTCCTCTTCTTCCTTGTCTCTCTCTCCATCTCTTTCATCTTCTTCTTCTCCATCCTCTCTCCTCTTCTTTTGTCTACTTTTCTCTTCATTGTTTTTTCGAAAATTTTCTCTTCTCTTCTCTCTCTCTCTTTCTCTCTCTTATTCCTCTTCTATTCTGTCTTCTCCTGTTTTTTTTTTTTCCGAAATTTTTCTGTTCTTCCTCTATTCTGTCTACTCCTCTAATTTTTTTTCAAAAATTTTCTCTTCTTCCTCTTCTATTCTGTCTTCTCCTTCTCCTTTTTTTTTTTTTCGAAAATTTATCTTTTCTCTTCTCTCTTCTCTCCCTCTTCTATTTTGTCTTCCCCTTCTTGGATGGTTGTGGCTGGTGGTTGCGGTTGCAGCTTGGGGGGTCGGTGGTTGTAGGGAGAATGGGTTGGGTTGGTCACTTAAAATTAGAACCGACTGAAACAAACATGCGATAAAATCTTAACCAAGCCAGTCCATGCCTCCACGGTGTAACAACCTTCATCAGCTAAATTATTGTTTTTCATTCTTTGAATCTTGAAGATGAACACCCAAGAGCTGGAACTGCAATCCAGAGGTTAGTTTGCTTAAAAAGACGATTTTCGATTTTCGTCAGCATGCCTAGGCTGATTGAGCTTTCTGCAGTAAATATGATATTGTCTATGTTCATCAAGTGTTTGATAAATTGTGTTCAAATAGTTTTCCAATATCTACTTCTATGTATAATGTACATGTGTTCTTTTAACCAGTTGAGAACCCGAGACCAGATTCAGCTAGAGAAACCAACCTACATTCTTCTCCCAACGGGCAGAAGCTTCCCAATTACAGGTGGTGGCTTCGGGTGATCATCTACATCCTCTTTCTTCTCACAGGCCAATCTGCAGCCACCCTCTTGGGAAGACTATACTATGACAAAGGCGGCAATAGCAAATGGATGGCAACGTTTGTTCAATCAGCAGGCTTCCCAATTCTTCTTCCTCTCCTATATTTTTTCCCATCATCAACCAAGTTGACCACAAACCCTGTTCACAGCACTACTTCCTCTGCAGCCAAAATACCAAAGCTCTCTACCCTTACCTTGCTCTACCTCGCGTTCGGTCTACTCTTGACCGGAGACAACATGATGTATTCGTATGGCCTTCTGTATCTCCCAGTCTCCACTTACTCTTTACTATGTGCAACTCAATTGGCCTTCAATGCATTTTTCTCCTTCTTTCTTAATTCCCAAAAGTTCACTCCTTTTATACTCAACTCTTTAGTTCTTGTTACCATGTCTGCATCGCTTCTCGCAATCAATGCAGACTCCGAAAACAATACCAATAATATCCCCAAAGGAAAGTATGTGACTGGTTTCCTATGCACACTTGGTGCCTCTGCTACTTACTCATTGTACCTTTCCCTGGTACAACTTTCGTTCCAGAAGGTTATAAAATCGGAGACATTTTCGACTGTTTTGAACATGCAAATATACCCATCATTTTTTGCAACATGTGGTTGTGTAGTTGGACTTTTTGCAAGTGGGGAATGGAAAGGTTTGGAAAGTGAGATGAAGGAATACAAGCAAGGAAGGGTCTCTTATATAATGACTCTGCTTTGGACTGCTGTGACATGGCAAATTTCCTCTGTGGGTTTGTTGGGGTTGATTTTTGAAGTGTCTTCTCTGTTCTCCAATGTCATCAGTACCTTGGCTCTGCCTCTTGTTCCCATTCTTGCTGTAATATTTTTCCACGATAAGATGGACGGGGTGAAGGTGATGGCGATGTTGTTGGCAATCTGGGGCTTTCTTTCCTATATCTATCAGAATTATCGAGATGTCTCAGAATCGAAGGCAAAAGAAAGTGATACAGGAGCATAGGGGTGGATCAAGATAGATATTTACCATTTAATTAGTTATTTCATGATATATTGTTATTTTCTTATTTAGGTAGTTTTAGGATATCTTTTATTATTTATGTGTGATTTTATAATTAACTAGTTTACTTTTGGACCAAGTAGCCTTGGTGCCCAAGTCTTGTAAAGCCTATAAATAAGGCTAATGTAATAGTTGTAGGGGGATATGTTGATGATTAATAAAATAGTTTATTTGTGGCATGGATTTGCTACGATATATGTGAGTTTGTACTAGCCCTAGATTTCGGTATTCGTGTATGTGGTTGGTGATCTGTGTCCTAACCCTGATCCCCATCAATTGGTATCAAAGCTATGGCTCAAGATTTGCTTTATCGGGGAGGTTTTTGGATGGAAGGTCGTGTTAACAACTACAACGACATGGAGGAAATTAGGAGGATGCTACGGCAACTTACGGAACGCATTGCTCACATTGAAGCTCGAACCCAGATAGGTAAGAGTTTTGACAGGGAGGGATGTGTGAACCCTTATCTAAACCGTGTAGCTAGCATCGACACTCTAAGCCATGGGAGTCTCGATGAGGAGTACGAGGGAGATAACCCTTTTCATTATTGCGCTCCACTGTGTGAGTTAAGTGAAGAGGGGCACGGTTATTCTCATTGTGTCTTTGAAGGTATAAATGAATTTGATAATTTTGGTGCATCTTGTTATTCATCAAAGTTATTAAATTTGGATTTACCTCCAATATTTGATCTTTGCAACTGTGAAAATTGCAATGAAAATTGTTTGGGTGTTCAAAGCAATTTTGATAAGCAATTTATTGACCAGAACAGTGAAGAGATGAGAATTGAGAAAACTTTCGAACATATTATTGATTTTATGGGCATTAATATTTTCACTTAGAAGATTGCCAAAAATATGGTTGATTTTGTCAATCGTTTGAAGATTCTAGAGAGAAACATTTGCATTGTTAGAAGGAGTAAGAAGATGCCAAGAATAACTAAATATTCCAAATATCTTTTTATTTGGAAAAGAAGATTTCAATTGGATGCTAAAAGATCCAGAATTAACATGAAGCAATTGAAGATTCTACTCGGATTTTCCTCAATCAAAGGCTTGAATTCGAGAACGAATTCTTTCCAACCATGGGAGTCTGATGCAGGAGCATAGTGGTGGATCAAGATAGATATTTTACATTTAATTAGTTATTTCATGATATATTGTTATTTTCTTATTTAGGTAGTTTTAGGATATCTTTTATTATTTATGTGTGATTTTATAATTAATTAATTTACTTTTGGACCAAGTAACCTTGGTGCCCAAGTCTTGTAAAGCCTATAAATAAGGCTAATGTAATAGTTGTAGGGGGATATGTTGATGATTAATAAAATAGTTTATTTGTGGCAATGGATTACTACAATATATGTG